>NC_048305.1:49548486-49619382 GCF_013100865.1 Trachemys scripta elegans | reverse complement strand
GGTTCGGGGGGGGCAGTCAGGGGCAGGGAGAAGGGGGGGTTAGATGGGTCAGGGGTTCGGGGGGGGGCAGTCAGGGAATAGGCAGCAGTTGGATAGGCATGGGAGTCCCAGGGGTTTGTCAGGGGACAGGTAGGGGGTGTGGTTCTAGGGGGGAACTTGGGGGGAGGGTCTCGGGGGGGGCAGTTGGGGACAAGGAGAAGGGAGGCTTAGATAGGGGGTGGGGTCCCGGAAGGGGACAATCAGGGGACAAGGACCAGTGGGGCTTAGAGAGGGGGTGGAGTCCTGGGGGGCAGGGGTCCCAGGAGGGGGTGATCAGGGGACAGGGAGCAGGGGGGGTTGGATGGGTTGGGGTTTCTGTGGGGGGCAGTCAGAGGGAGTGGATGGTGGCAGGGTGGGGCTACCCTCCCTCCCCGTGGAGTGTCCTATTTTTTTGAATGTTAAAATATGTTATCCTTATTCACAGTGCAGCTCTCCATTCACATCAGGCTGCAGCATGAGGTTTCAGCTTCCTCACTCCCTCCCCCTCTTTCCTGTTGGTAGCGGCCAAGGGAATACTGGGCAATGTAGTTCTTTCCCTGCTCCAGGGCTGGCTCTATAGGCAGCGAGCTAACCAAGGAACTACAGCTCCCAGGGCCCCCTGTTGGTTCTCAGCTCCATGCTGGATCCCTGCCACCCCTGCAAATGGGCTGCCCCAAGCACCTGCTTGCTTTGCTGGTACCTAGAGCCGCCCCAACTGCAATACACATAAATAATAATAATAAAACTGGTATGTCAGGGACTAAGTGCTGACCTAAGTGCCCCGTGCATTACTGCATGCACTAAATGAAGTGTCCACAGCTGAAAATCAGAAACACAGTGGATAAATTTAACCCTCCATGTGCAATTTTCCAACAGAAAATCGAGCAGGCAGCTTTCAATCTGCATTGGAAAATGTAGCCTTTAATTAAATGGGAAGCTAATTAATTTATATTTATTCAGCCTGTAGATGTACATATAGGAAGACAGGAAAGCCACAAGTTATTCATTGTAGAGCTGCTAAAATGCCAGGATGGATTTGGATTACAAGCAGCACCATCGCAAAGATCAAAAGGCAATATCCCACAGGAGGCAAATTTATACATAAGAATATGGCAGCACTTCTTTGGGCCTCACACAGGAACAAGCTTTAGATAGCGATCCGACAAACCATTTTGAATATCACTGTAAGAAGATTTGAAGTCAAACATGCAGGAGTCGTGCTTTACCTGTTAAGGTGCAAATGAAATTATATCACCCAGAACCTTTGTAATAAGCCACTGGCTTCTGTCCTACAGGAGCTTATAGAGGCTATTGATGTATGCTGTGAAAATTCAATAAAAAAAAGAATATATAATGAAAGAAAGATGTAATGTAGAGCTGCAATCACAATGACATACATGAATTATTAAGCCTGGAGAATTTATAGTCAGTTCAGGAAATTATAGATTTCTGCCTCCATGTACAGTTAGAGCATGCTGTTAAAAGCAGCGAAATAGTTCACCCTTAAATATGCATGTAGTCAGCAGATATGAAAATCATGAACCATCTAAGAGCTGTTTGGTAGCCTGTGAGAAATGCCTTGCTGGTCTCAGGCCAGTCCCCATGGTATAAGAGAGGTGGCTGAGTCACAAAAAACACCCTTTCCAGGTACTGATCCTCAGAGGCAGTGGCCCATTTGAAGTCAATGGGAGTTGTTGGAACTCAGCAACTCTGAAGATCTGGTTAAGCACCATGAAGAGACAATGGGCCCAATCTGCCATTACCTTGATCCTCTCACAAATCAGGACGGTCGCCCTTTACACCCACTTACCTTGAACAGTTATAAATGCCAACACAAGATGCAGGGCAAGTGAGCATCAGGCCCCAGGAGACGCTCCATAGTTCAGCTCCATTATAAGTCCTATTTTTAGCTCCACCTATAACTATAGCTAGCAACGTCGTTTTGGTCTGAAAATTGCTAAGTTTCTCTGTAAGCAAAGATGATTTTTTCACAAAGTCTTAAGGCTCTTTTTGTGTTATGGGTTATGAAAAAATTACCCTGACTTGACGTGTTTACGTGTGTCCAATCTTTCTTTCTATCTCTCTAGCACAAAAGTGCTTGCTATTACTCCTGTAAATTTCCCATAGAGTTAAAGTTCCATAAAAACTCTCACACAGGCTGTAATTTACAAAGAAAAGGGCTTGTAATAAGCAAAGTCATTAACAACTGCTGGAAATTTGTATACACTGTATACGTTGTAGTGTGTGCATAAGCAACTAGCCTGTAAGTTCTTCCGGGCATGGACTGTATTTACCTGTATGTATGTACACACAGCACCTAGCATAATGGGACCCAATCCTGCCTGGGGTTTCTAGGTGCTGATGGTAATAGAAATATTAAACAATTATAGTAATGGCCCTCTGCTGGGCTAGTGACAACTTAGGAGAGAACAGATTTTCCCACTGTGACCTTGTCAAATGGACTTATGTCTGTAGGACATACTACATTTTTATATCTACTCAGCTGAGTCAGATCCCCAACTGGGATAAGTCGGCATTGAAGTCTATGGAGTTACACCAGTTTGCACCAGCAGAGGATCTGGCCCAGCATTTTCAAAAATGTCTGAAGAAGTGTTTGTTCTGACGTGGGTAGGTGACAGCTGTATGGGGCAGAGTTAAGATTGATTTTGAAATAGGTATATTTCACACGTTATTTATTTAAGAGCTTATATGAAGTGGGAGTGTATTTAAACATTTCCCTTTCTTCCCATACATGTTCATTTCCTTACCTTTAATTGCTTAGGGAGTTTCAACGGTACACATACCTAGTAGCAGCCTTTAATTTAAAGGTTTTTGACTGCTGCAGATAGGACTAGGCCTGACAGGGCTATAGACACTGAACTCTCCTCTAATTGCCTGAGATGTTCCTTCTGGGTCACTTTGGATGTGCAGTGACAGGGCAGTGTGGGTGGGGGAAGTTTACACTCATACAGCTCATACTGTAGCTGCTCTCTGGATAAAAAGGGGATTCCCATCTGCAGGGCTTTCAGTCAGTCTTGTTTTGCTAGCTCTATACTCACTTTAGACTCGTATACAATTTATATGTGATTCAAAACATCCCTCTGGATGTGATAGCAAAAATTCCTACACTCAGCCAAAGGGAGCTCTTTTATTTAGGAGTGATTTAAAGACACCGAGTACAGAGCGCTGTTGTTTGTATATGTATAACAACCTTCCAGTGTATACCTTAGGGTATGTCTACACTACCCACCGGATCGGCAGGCAGCAATAGATCCAGCGGGGGTCGATTTATCGCGTCTAGTCTAGACGCGATAAATCGACCCCCGAGCGCTCTCCCGTCAACTCCTGATCTCCAACACAGCGAGAGGTGCAGGCAGAGTCGACAGGGGAGCAGCAGCAATCGACTCACCACAGTGAAGACACTGTGGTGAGTAGGTCTAAGTATGTCGACTTCAGCTATGTTATTCACGTAACTGAAGTTGCGTAACTTAGATCGATCCCCCTCCCCCCAGTGTAGACCAGGCCTTAGAAAGACAAGGTGGGTGAGGTCATATCTTTAATTGGACCAACTCATGTTGGTGAAAGAGACAAGCTTTCAAGCTACACTCTCTTTCACCAACAGAATCTGGTCCAATAAAAGATACAACTTCACTCAACTTGTCTGACTAATATCCTGGGACCAACACAGTTAAAACAACATTGCAAAAACAATGGAAGTATATACCTAAGGCTGCTAAATTACTTTTATTAGTGCATGTCAAGGCTGATTCCCCACTCTGGCACTTCAAGTGCAGAAGGTAGGGGCCTGCAAGGACTCAAAATTAATACTGGCCCCTCCAGGCTTGTATTAAACTTCCAAGGTTACAGCTTTTCTCTGACCTTGGATTGGTAGATGCCGCCACCACCCAAGTACAAAAACCCCTTTGAGAACCCAGGAAGGTGTACTTGGGAATTCCTTCCTGTGGGGTACCCTCAAGCCTCTTCACCCCCACTCCGGGGAAGAGCTGAGAAAGAAAACAAAGGAAATCAGCTGTTGCCACCAGCTAATTAAATAACATGTGCACAAACCTCTTAGGACACAAAATCCAATCCTGTTCTTAAAAAAGGTAAATTTTATTAAAAACAAAAAGAAAGAAAACACGTTTGAAAACTTAGGCTATTGCTAGATTAAAAAAAACCCACTTACAATAATTAAGCATCAAGAATAACCATCTTGAGGTCCAGCTTAAAGGTTACAAGCAAAACAAAAGCATTTGGGGTTAGCAAAGAGGAGTCCACAAGCCATAAAGAAACAAACAGAATTAAACCTAATCGCGTCTTCCTGGACATTTCCTGATCTACTTACATATCTGGGGTTTCAAATGAATAGTTTCTAGGTATGATTTGATGATTTTTCCTACGTGGCCCAAGCTCTTTACAGCATTGCTGCTCTGTACCCTCTCTCCAGAGAGCAACAACAGACAGACAAAAGGGGAGTCTTGTTTCAAAAAGTTCTAGCCTTCCCATTGGCTCTTTTGGCCAGGTGCCCACTCACTTCTTTTAACCCTTTACAGGTAGAGCAATTAGAGAACAGCTTCTAAGAGGGATTTTATAGCTAACTGGCTGGTGGGTCCATAAAAGGGAGATCCCCCCCTTCATTTATCACAGGGCATATAATTTAATCTTTTTTAAAAATGATGCTATAAAATAGGTGTTCAATAGATCTATGGGTTGCTGACAGGAATGTTCACAGAAATATATAATGGGTGAATATGTGGCTGTCTTCACAAGCCATTGCACACCTATTACAGCTTTTCAAAAGAAAGCCCATTTTTTAACCACAGAAACATGCGCGTACTTTACACAGACTGTCTGAAAAAGTGACTGCTCATATATATTCTCTCTCTCTCTCTCTCTCACACACACACACAGAGTTTTAAGTTTAGCCCTTAACATCTCAGTTTCCTGACTAGGAAGACAACTCATAACTATTGGCACCTGGTTCTGGTAGATGTCCCCCTCCCACCCAAGTATTTTTGCACATCTCCATTGAGACTTTTGTTTCCTTTTCATGTCTTGGTTGGGTAATTTTCAGGCTCATTCTAGCAGCAGTGGCTACAATGAGGCAGATTGTTGACAGGTGCTAACACAAAACTCTGCCAAAATATCTCACTCGTGACCTGCACCACCTCCCCACTATTCCACCTGTGCATCTTCACACATAGTTCTCCCCGCATCCCTCTGTCCTAACCTGCAGCACTCTTTGCTATTCCAATCCTCTGTTTTCACACAATTCTACCAATGCACCTCCATTTTTACCAGAAATATCTTCCCTCTTATTGAGCCCACCTCCAGCCTGGCCTATGTCCCTCAGACCATGGCTATCTGATCACTCCTCTCTCATGAATAACCCGTGGCCCGTGTGGCTAACAGTCACTTCTGTGGTGTAACTCCACTGCCAGTCCATAGTAAGTCAAACTGATAGGCCAGCGTTTCTCTGATTTATTGGCCTGTTTTATGCCTCTCAGTCCCTGGTGTTTCACAAACCAAGTTGAGTCTGCAAAGCAGATTAAAAAAAAAAAAGGCAGAAAGGTGTAAAGAAGCGAGGCAGGTTTAAATTTAGTGTCCCACACACCTCACATGCTTTCTCCAGGGCTTCCTCTTCAGAGAGATTAAATGTAGTGGCTCATCAGTGAATCAGGAAAATACCACAGGAAGCCAAGGGAATCCACCTTCAAAGCCAGGGATGAGAACTGCCCCTGTAAATCCACATGTGTCTGGCACAAGGACCGTTTGGGATGGCAAAGGGACAGCTGCTTGAGAAAGGGGCCTCATTTTTCATTTTCTTTCACAAGCTGCTTTTACAGGGCTGCGTATTTTATTCCTTCCCACTCAATCCTCCCTTACTCCCGTGGCTCTGGGTAGTAGGGAATGTGGCCTCCTTCCTTCGCAAAGCCCATAATTCCACAAGAAAGAATAGGATCAGACACATTCTGCCTCAGGCACTGGGAGTCTCTCAGTGAAGGGGGGCTGCGCTTAGAGAGGCAGAGCTCTTAGCTGATGGCGGGGTCTTTGGAGCTTGTTAGTGCATGAAAGTATAGGAGCTGCAATGGCTATAAAGGAGTGAGGGCTGAGGGGGTCCTGGCAATCCATTGGGGTGCGGAGCTGCATAGTGATATGGTGGGGTGATGGGGGTATTCCTGAGGAAGCTGTGAAGACTGGAGAGTGCCAGGAACATTGGGGAGAATCATGGTCTAAGTGGGAGGTGCTGGGACCCGCAAATAGGCCAGGTTTGCTTAAAGCATCGAAATATCCAACTACAAAACATTTCCAGGCCCACCCTCACCCTGCAGAATGCACAGGTCACGACCAATGGAATCCATCATCCAGATGTTTGATGCCACAGCGTGAGACACCGCTCAGTGGGGCAGGGAATAACGGGAAGCCAGCACTGGGTGAATGCACAGGAAAAACACAATTTAAAACACAGGGACAATCACCCAACTCCTGACGCCATAATCACCCCCTCCCTGCTAGCATGTCCCATGAGCACAAGGTCATCCTTATCCCAGTGATACCCCAGGGAGGGCTTGACCACATTTAGAATCAAAACCATCCCATGTTGCCAAGGGAACCATAAACCCTGTAAACATATCAGCAACCAGGCCTTCTCCTGCATGGCATCCACAGATCCACTTGGCATCTCGGCCTCACGTAGGCCTTTCGTAAGCAACTGAAACTTTGAGATGGGAAACCCCAGCTCGACCTGTAGTAACTCATCTCATGTGGCTTCATCCTTGGGCTAGGGCCCATGATGAGTCACATCCTCTCAGTACATGCAACCTGGGCCTACCTGACAGGTCACCTGCTAGCAGGTTTAGTGCCTGTGTCTAGCGGGCTGGTGAACTCATTTCTTGGCTTTGGGAAAATAAACTTTCCGCTGGGGCTTAATTAACTAGCTACCTACATCCGTACAAACCCAGAACACTGTCATAATGGTCTGGCCTATGAAATAGGGTGATGGAATGGTAATCAGAAGACAAAGGATCTGCTGGGTGGCCATGGCAAGTCACGTCACTTGTGTACCTCAATTTGCCCATCTGTGAAATGGGGGAAGTCAGAACTGCTGTACTTTGTAAAGCACTTTGAGATCTACAGATGTAAATTGACTTTACTAGAGGTACACTGATGCTTTAGCAGTGGAAGATCTAGTCCCGATGTGCTTTTTCTGTGGAGTGATAAAGTCCAATGGGTGGGGGAAAAGAAAGAGGGAAATTGCACAAATTGTGTTGGTTGGCAGCTAGGTGCATGAATGACTGCTAGGTGCAAATTAAAGAGGGAAATGGGTATTTCCATATTCTTGCTTTCAAGTTTTCCACATCTTTTCCCTTTAAACCTTAGGCGATCTATGTTGAGCAGCATAAATAAAAGAATGTATGTAAGTTAAATATTTATTTTGTCATTCTGGTATTTATATATGTTGCTCCACATTTTAAAAAAATAATAATCTAGGGGTAAAGCAAGCAGTCTGGAAAGATATGTGTGCTGGTGAACAACTTCCAAGCTCCAGTTTGAGTTCATTTTCATGATGGTTCTGGCTTACATAACTTCTGACCTATATTTGGATCTAAAACCCAGCCTAATATGTTCTGGGGCTTCCAAAAACCCTCTGAACAAGCAAGCCCCATCCTTATTCAAAGCATTAGCAGGAGCTGCAAGGAAATCCATCAACAAGCTATGGCTGCCAAAAGAAAACCCTAGAGTTGAGACGTGGCTAAAGAATATACAAAAATAAAGGAGATGTGGAACAAATCACAGCTCAAATGAGAGAGCCCCAAGATCAGTTCAGCGACCCCTGGGCACTAACTAATACTCTGTTTGCAACATATCGCACAATAAACTAAGAGATATAACAACAGCCTCGAGCTAAAAACCACTCATTTTGCTCTTCACCCCAGCACTGTTCCAGTCATTCATGCACCTAACTGCAACCCAGATATAATAATTCTGTCACATAAACCTAAGGTGGAAGCATGGTTTTGTGGTTAAGCTGCTGGCTTAGGACTCAAGAGATCTGGGGTTGAGTCCTAACTCTGCTACAGCTTTCTGATCTGACACTGAGCATCGTTTCTCACTACTGCTCTGTACAGCATTAAACACAAGGGGGTCATGATGTTGGCTGAGACCTTTGGTGCTACTGAAACCTAAATAATAGTGTCCCTGCTATACTTCATATGTAAGTATGCTAGGCCATATACATGCTTTGCTACCTAGATGTAACAGCATTGCAAGTGTACAGCAACCAATTACACAGCAATGCCATACCAAAACAGGTATACACCTCAGTGTGGACCTGTGCACTGAATTATAAATGTATCCACCTCAAAATACCTTTTAAAACACAAATAAGTAGTTGCAAAATAAAGTAAAATAATTTTGGTGAGTAAGATATAAATCACTAAAGCTAACATTGATAAAATGCCCCCTTCTGAAGTATAGAGATAGCCACCCTATAAACTCAGCCAACCACAGTGTTCATGACACGCCGGCAGGACCGGCTCCAGGCACTAGGCACCAGCTTAACAAGCAGGTGCTTGGGGCGGCCAAGGGAGAGGGGCGGAACCTGCGGCAATTCGGGGGCGGCAGGTCCCTCACTCCCTCTAGGAGCGAAGGACCTGCCGCCGAACTGCCACCACCGATTGCGGCTTTTTTTCCCCCCCCCAATTGCAGCCACTGGTCGCGATTGCGGTTGTGGCTTTTTTTTTTTTTTTTGCTTGGGGCGGCAGAAATGCTGGAGCCGGCCCTGCACGCAGGAGGCATGTGTCTCATATGTTAAGCCATCACATCATGAAATGTCACCACTTTGCAATGCAAACGCTGGCACATCGTCACACAGCTGCTGTTGGGTGAGGTTCTCCCCACGTTTCAGGCTACTTTTAATCTCTTACAAGCCTTGCTTGGAAGAAGGTTGGTTGTTTCAGATGTGGGACTTGCCCAACAAAAACTGAAGTGGCTAGCAAATCCTTACCCAATGACACTAGACTATATAATAACAACCCTTCGCTCTTTACACCCATAGAGCTCAAAATGCTTTACAAAGCACAGTAGTGATCATTACCCTAATTTTACAGATGGGGAAACTGAGGCACAGAGCAGTGACATGACTTGCTCAAGGTCACTCAACAGGCCACCAGTGGGGGGAGCAATAGAACCAATGTCTCTTGAATGCCATCTCAATTCCCTATCTTCTGGGACTGTAATGAGAATGGTCTACATAGGTAACAGCTGAACTGCCAGTCAATGGTGCTCAAGAACACGGAACACAGTTCCTGGGTTTTGAAGGGCCAATAAAACTTGTCGTGCACAGCAAATGGCTTCCTCTGTGCAGTTCTTTATGTCATCTGTTAATACAGGCTTCCTCCCTTTTAGGCACTCACAACATTAAAGCGCTAACACAAATACATCTAAATAAGCAAAAGAATTAAGCTGCGTGCACTAGATGATTTATTAAGTCTTTTCTATCTCTAACCTCAATGGTCCATAAGACGCAACCCTGGACAGAGAGGAGCCATTAAGAATAGAGTGGGGGAGCCCAGTTTTGTTATAGGATTTGCAAAACCTCTTGAATATTTTTTTAAGTTGCATATTATGCGCCTTTTTACTGAGCTTTGTGCAACTAGCTGGGATCCAGATCCATATTTCGTTAGGACTGGAGAGTTAGGTTTGGGCCCATTTTTCATGTAAACAATAGTTTTTCTAGGGAAATGTAATAATCAGCTCTGTTTTTCAAAC
Source organism: Trachemys scripta elegans (assembly GCF_013100865.1). Lineage (NCBI taxonomy): Eukaryota > Metazoa > Chordata > Testudines > Emydidae > Trachemys > Trachemys scripta. The sequence continues at coordinate 49,609,593 of NC_048305.1, read as the reverse complement.
CAAATGAAAGCTTGTGCTTTGCAAGGAGTACAGATTCTTACTGAGAATAATTTTCGCCTGGCTTCTAGGATATCTGGGGAATAAAATTATAAATCTGTGAAGCTAGCGCTTTGCCAAAGGCACTTGGAAATTGAACCTCAAATGTTTCCCATCCTGTTCGAACTCTAGAAGCCATGATTTTCAAGTGGGTTCTACATAGGACTAAGTGAATTTTCCTGTCTCTAGCTGACAAGTTTGAACTGAGCTGAGTCAGGCTGTCCGATGCCTTGTACGTATCTTCCTCAGAATAATCTGTTGCTTTAGTGCCAGAGATAAAAACCCAGGTGAAGTTTGCCATCTTAACTTCAGTTGGGTACCCGAGCGAGAATCCCTGTCTGTATGTGTCAAAACAAAGCAAAGTCCTTTTGGACAGGTTTAAAACTCCTAAGAAGATGCAACAAAATAGCAGACTAATCTGACTTGCAGTGTCACCCAGCACCAAATCAATGCAGTAAATAAAAGGCATTTATCCCTCCCTTTTCCATCACCCCATCCTTTCATCTACCGCCCACTCTCCATCATCTCTACCCTCAGCGCACATAAAAAACAAACAAGTCAAAGCAGTGACAAGAACAGGGGTGGGCAAACTTTTTGGCCAGAGGGCCACATTGGGGTTGCAAAACTGTATGGAGGGCCGGGTAGGGAAGGCTGTGCCTCCCCAAACAGCCTGGCCCCTGCCCCCTATCTGACCCCTCCCACTTCCCACCCCCTGACTGTCCCCCTCAGAATCCCCGACCCATCCAACCCCCTGCTCCTTGTTCCCTAACCGCCCCCTCCTGGGACCCCCCACCCCTAACTGCCCCCTGGGACCCCACCCCCTATTCAACCCCCCGCTCCCTGTCCCCTGACTACCCTGACCCCTATCCACACCCCTGCCCCCTGACAGGCCCCCCAGGACTCCCATGCTTATCCAACCCTGCCCCCGCATTCCCCATCTCCTGATCGCTCTCCCCCAGAACCTCCACCCCATTCAACCGCCCCCTGCTCCCCATAGCCCGGGACCCCCTACCCCTTATCCAACCCCCCAGCCCCAGCCCCCTTACCATGCCACTCAGAGCAGCATGTCTGGCCGCTGCACCGCCCGGCCAGAGCCAGACACGCTGCCGCGCAGCCCTGCAGGAGCGCACAGCCCTGCCGCCCAGAGCGCTGCCTGCAAGGCGGCATTGCTGAGGGGGAGGAGGGACAGCAGGGGAGGGACTGGGCACTAGCCTCTCCGTCTAGGAGCTCAAGGACCAGGCAGGATGGTCCTGCGGGCCGGATGTGGCCCACTGGTTGTAGTTTGCCCACCTCTGGAGTAGAACCTGAGAACAGATTCTCAAACCTACTTGTGCCAACCATAAGCTTTCCATGGGAATTAGCTAATGATAGTGCTCCCTTAAATTGTCAATACAGCCAAGGTCTATTCCGTCCTACTCTGGTGCCACAAGGCCTGAAGAACTGGCAGTACATTAAGGAGTGTGGAGAAGGATCCACTTCATTTTGCTTCTACAAACACAGAGCTACAGGACCACTGCAACCGGCAGGAACACTAAACCAAAATAACCATGGGAGGTTTAGCTCCTCCGTTCTTGAAGGGAACAAATCAGAGACAATGAAATCAGAGAAAGAATTACAATGTCTATAGAGGATCCCCTGGAAATAGTAGGTTTAGAAATCAACATAATTTTGACTTTGCTGCTGGATCTGTCCCACCTTGTTTTAAGATTTTCAGCCCAATGTTACAGATACAAGAGATTGAGATAGATCAGCCAAGTATCCCATGATTCTCTGAAATGAACCAAAACCAAGCTCCTGAACTTTAGAGAAGTCTGCATTTGGATCCAAACTTTGTGGCTGACCTTTCTCTTTGTAACATGCCAAACTCAAATTCTGAATACATCTCCGACTCTGGGAACGCTCAGATAAAAATCAGAATTTTGAGGTGTGCTTCCGTGTTTATTCCAAACCTTCTGCTGACCTTTGCTCACCCAAAAGAGGAAATCCTGATATCAGTACAGCCCATTAACATAGCCACATGGGGCAAAGGGAATCAGTGAAGCTGAGCCCCACAGTAGGATGGAGCAGCAGCAGCACCACAAACTGATCTCCCAGCTGTTGAAGGCAATAATTAGGGTTGCCAACACTCCCTTATTATTTCATCTCTGTACAACAAGATCGGGAGTTGCTGAGTGCTGCAAAAAGCAGCAAGAAATCCCCCTGGTGAATGTAAGTAAGTACTGCTTATTATTAATAATAATGATTATAATAATAATAACAACAATAGCAGGGGTCCTGAGAAAACAGTCCCTTATTTCTGAAACACAATATTGGCAATCCTAATGCAAAAGGAACAGAGAGCATTCAGGGGCAGCTCCGCACCTCTGAAGGGTAATTTGGCCAGATGTTACTAACGTTATCCACGAAGGAATGCAGAAACTTACTGCTCATTCCTACAGAGACTGTAACTGGAGAGGGAAAAAACTCTGTTCTGGCTCAGTAGCTGAATCAATGGTTCCAAGCAATCTGGCCTCTGGAATGATAAAGTGAAGAACATGCAGTGGCTGCCCTTTGAAAGCCATTGCCAGTATTATTAGGGATGAGACAACCTCTGTAGCGGCTCAAGAGGGCAGTGGACCCTAATCAAAACCACAGACTGCAACGCCCCACGTGCAGGAGGAGGCAGACTGGCCAGAAGACCAGTTCTCCATCCTAGACAGAGGAAAGACAGAAGAGGGTGCTGAGAGGAGAGAGATGGAAGGTGCCTGGGAGAAAGGAAAAAGATGAAAGGGTAGTGAAAGAGATGGGGGTACCTCAGAAAGGGCACATCTGGACAAAGTACAGATACAAGTACAAGCCTGCCAGGGAGCCTGGGTACATCTGCAGTAGTGCTGTTACCTGTGCTTGCTAGATTAAAACTAGCACTGCTATGCGCCTACCCATGCCACAGTCAGACGCTCACTCGTAGTGCAGACACACTCAAAGAGAAAAATGAGCCCACAGTCCATTAGCGATCAGAGAGAAGATGTAACAGAAGGGACCATACAGTACAGTCCATGATGTGACTTTAAACCACAGCTTGCAATGGGCGACTGAGGAAGGGCAGCACTGGGGAGAGACCCAGGAAGAATTCCAACTGGCTTAGCCAGAATTCCCCAAGTACTTGCTGGACTATCTGCTATGCTCCCTTTGAAGGGGTAATAGCATGCTGTCCTCTCCAGCAATTGGCTGCTGTGGAGGGAGGGTAGGACTGGGTTCTCCATGAAGCACTGCCCAGCAGGTATAAACCACCCTTCCTGTTATTCTGCCCCACTCCCCTTTTGGGGGAAGGAGTGTAGAGTGCAGTGAGCTGGGTGCAAACAACTGTGATCTTGGCAGCTTCTCCTTTCCTCACGTCCTGCTTCGTTCTCCTCCAGCTTCTCCAGCACATGTCCAAGGAGACAGGAAGGGACAGGTCAAGACTCAGGCCATCCAGGGAACGAGTGACCTTCAATGCACAGCTGTCCAGGCCACTTCATAGCTGCTTGTAGAATGCACTGTAGGTGCAGGCCATACCCAGAGAACCTGGCACAGGAACCCACCATTAGCATCTCCCAAAGTGGTTACAAGGGTTTCTCCAAAACCAGGAGATGTGGAAGAGACAAGCCAGAGTCTCCCGTCTGAATCAACGTCGGGCAGACATATTAAGACTAGGTGACCCCAGAGAAGTTCAGTTGTGAATACCGGCCACAAAATTTTGATGACACCCAACCCAGAATGTGATGAGTGGTGTGCCACAAGGTGAACAGCACTACATCGTTCTGGCAGGTTTGGACTCCTGCATGAACTATTTATTCAATTGTTCACTAATGACCTGTCAGTGAAGTCTGCAGCATTCAATCCAAAGTGCGACTCCCTCTCCGAGCAGGAGAAATGCACTGAGAAATTCATGTGCACATTTCAGAAATGGGAATTTCCAAAGCGTGCTTGGGGAAATGCTGATTTCACTCTGAATTAGAAACTGCAGTGTCTGTATCTGCCACTGCAGATTTATTCTGAGGGCTTGTCCACACAGGAAGTTAAACCAAATTAATGAAAGGTGGGAAATTAACATGCATTAAACCCCTGTGTGGACACACTCATTCAGAATTAAAGTGGATTTAGGACTTGTGGGAGTCATTCTGGAATAGTTCTTCCTGATTACATATTCCTGATTAACTGCATCTATGGATGCTCTTACTGCAGCTCAAATGTCTTATTCTGAATTAACACTTTTGTTCCAGAACAATAGCATCTACACACGGAGCTTTAAATTTATACCCTACATTAATCTGAATTAATTTAGTTCACTTTAGCTGAATTCACTAAAGCAAACTAAGAGTTTAGTGCCCTTTAATTAAAGGTGTGATGTGAAAGTACATCAGTTAATTTGGTTTAACTTCCTTTGTACACAAGCCCTGAGTCTTGGCTTCCAGATCTTTCATCTAATTCGAATGGAAGGATGCAAAGTCTTAAAAGCCAACCTCAGAATTAATCTGCAGTGGCCAATGCAGACCTAAACCTACCATGATAAGGAAAGCCCCTAAGGAAAAAGCAAATTGCTCAGAATGGGATGGAATAAGCATGAAGCTGCCTAACCATCAGAAAAAAGAAATTTAGTCCACGCCAGGACGAGAGGGAGACACGGAATGCAAAAGAAGCTGTAACCTGATAGACTGTGGTAATGTACCCACATGTCTGGCAGAGGCTGGGAGTCACCAGCCAAATCTCAGTCACAGCCACAGACATTTTCTGTAAAGAAACTAGGGATGGATTACCTAAAACAGCTAATGCTAATTACAGCAAACTCAGCAGCATCCTGTTGCTTTCCTTCTGCTGCTGCCGAGGAATGTAGTGTGCAGAATGAGCCTGATTTCTCCAGCCCTGTTCTTAATGCTGGAATTGTTCTTGTGGATCATGCAGTGACCAGATCAGAGGCACCTGGCCACAGAAGTGATGATAACTCTGAGGTGTAACATGGGCCTTCAGGTTTTCTACCCTAACAAACTTGGTGCCGAGCTTTAACTGGGCCAGATCCTGAAAGTTAACAGAAAGAGATCCTTTAATGACCAGCTGGGAGTTGCTGACAGCCACAGTTGTGCTCACAATGTCAGAGGCTCCTCCTAGACACTCATTAATTCCCAGCAGTGCCTAGCCCTTCATTCATCACTGGATGCCTTTCTAAAGGTTATGCCCCAGTACCACTTCAAGTTACTTGTACTTGATGCAGGAATCAGTGGGAGGAATGCTATGCAGGGGAGCCTTAACCTTCTGGGCTAAAAATCTGTGACTCTCTGAATAATTGCTATTCTAAAATCGAAAGTCAAAGACACAGAAGCCTGGACCATTTTTGGAGCTATGGGGTTCATTTGGTCTCCATGACAGATCCATAGTCAGTTCAGAGTTTACCATGTTTCACAGCATGGATACTAAGTGCTCCACAACGACAGCTGGGAGAGAACACATACACAGACCCCTACCAAGTAAAGGAACCTCTCCTTTAGTTGTAGCAGTATCACAGCCTAGGACACAGCTGATCCAATGGCTGGCAGCTAAACAAATTCAGGCACAGATTTTTGACAGTGGGAGGACATGGGGGACTCCCCGTCTCTTGAAGTCTTTGATTCAAGATGGAATATCTTTCCAAAAGCTTCGCCGTGGCTCAACTCGAAGTTATGGGTTTGGGGCAGAGTTTACTGGGTGAGGATCTATGGACTGCGTTATTCAGGAGATCAGACTAGATGTTCCTAATGGCCCCTTCTGGCCATAAAATCTATGAACTGAGTGGTTGTAATTCCGCCCAACCCAGGGCAGTGGTACCCTAGCCAGTACCAGCCCATTACACAGGAATTTCTAGAAAATGGGTGCCCTGTGCAATAGTCAAACCACTTGCTGGGATCATCAGTCCACCTCCTGGATTCATTCATCTTGTTGGATATTAGCAAGTCTCCATTTTCCAGTGTTGCCATTGCCAGCAGTGAGTTAATCACCGGCTCCGTGCTAAGCATGGCTGGACTTCCCTGCTGATTCTCTGAGACACTCTGCCTACCATTCCCAGACCTGAAGAAGAGCTCCGTGTAAGCTCAGAAGCTTGCCTCTCTCAGCAACAGAAGTTGGTCCAACAAAAGACTCCTGGCTCTCCTACCTTGTCTTGCTGATTCTTGTTTCTTTGGATGTGAACTTTAACTTCCAGTTCCCCAGCTGCAGCTAACACATTCATTGACAACCTGACTTCTTGTCACTTCCCCTCTCAGCGGCTGCCCTGGAGTGGGATTCCTTGAGGGAGCTCTTTTCATTTAAACTCATCTCTCTTTTCACTCCTTCACAGAAAGGTCTCATAAAGTGATTTCCTTTCTCTTCCCCCGCCTTTGATCCTTTCTCCTTTGATTTGCTTTGATTCAGAGAGTTGTAGATAAATATTGTTTTTCCTCCTCCAAGGATTGGGGAATTGGGACAAGGAGAGAGGAGGGAGGGAGAAGAGGCTTGTGTGTGGATATGAAGTCCAGAGCCTGGAGTTTTCTGATCCATCCAGCTTTAAGGAAGAACGGCTACTTCTGGGAACTGGTTTCTGGTCTATTAATTTTTTGTGCTACTGCAGAAACTTCCCTTGCAGCCACTTAACTTTTTCACAGTCAACATGGCTGTTGTTAAAGGCAGAGAGTGGGGAACTGCTCTTCTGGGGGGAGAAGCCCAAAGACAGCGCTCGATTGTGGCCCAGTTTGCGCAGCAACACAAGGGAGTTACAGGGGTGTAAGGTACCCCCTTCTGCCAGCTATACAGGTTGTGGGTAGCAGCACAGGAGACAGAGCTTTCCAGCAAGCCAAAAACATCAGTTATTCACTCAGTTCTACTCAGGAGAGTTAATTAGGCCTTATCAATACTGGAGATTTGCCCCAATTACAGCTGTCAGCAGCCAGCCACCAATGTAGTTGCACCAGTACAAACCTCTACACAGAGACAGCTAATAATTGCACAGTGCACCCTCTTCGGCTGCTTGAAGCCAAGGTAAACTGCTCTGGGGCAAATTGTGGCTTATAGGATATGTCTATGCTGCATTTAAAAGCCCGCAGCTGGCATGTGCCAGCTGACTTGGGCTTGTGGGGCTGGAGCCTGTGCTCTAGGACCGTGCAAGGGGGGAGGGTCCCAGAGCTCGGGCTGCAGCCTGAACCCAAATATCTACGCTGCAGTTAAACAGCCCCTTAGCCCGAGTCCTGTGAGCCCAAGTCAGCAGGTACAGGCCAGCCACGGGTTTGAAAATGCAGTGTAGACAGACCCACAGAGGCTTTGCATGCCTTTACTTAGGGTTTGCACTGATGCTGCTGCATCACTAGCTGAAACTGGGGGAATTCTTGTTACAAACAGAGACTACTAGAACTGGTGGAGAAATGGCTGCGGGGGGCAGATTTTGGTGAATTCCAAAGCATTTTAGTGCTTTGTGTTCCCCAGCAACCTGATTTTTTCGTTTTCTACATTTTAAACTGAAGTTTTTTTAATCAAAAATTTGTGAATTGATTTTTTTTTTTTTTTGGATGGGAGGTCACAGAGTTTTGTGACTAAACTCCCAAAGTGGACACCTTTTAGCTTCCCCCATTTTGGGTCTCCGCAGAGAATGACCTGCGTGAGAAAGCTTTGGATCGGGATCTGAAGCCAGGTCCGAACTCTGTGTTTCAGAGGCACTTGGGTTCCAAGGCTCTAAGCTAAGGGCTTTGGGCTCCCGGTTGTAGCAGGGCAGCATATGCAACACCATACTAAGGCTAATGTGATGGAAACAGAGTCGTACCCTCAGGATACGATCACTCAGGACCTGTCTACACTTACAGCGCTGCACCGGTGCAGCTGCAGTGCTTAGTGAAGAGCGTCTCCCATCAGCGTAGGTGCTCCACCTCTCTGAGCGGTGGTAGCTGTGCTGATAGGAGAAGCCCTTTCCTCGACATAGCCCTGGCTCCAGGGTCGGGCAGGTTGGTAGCGCAGACCAAGCCTTACTCTCCACAACCTCAGCTGTTATGTTTCTGACTCTTCACGTACTAGTACTTCAAACACATTAGCTGCCCAGAATTAAACAGAATTACTGACAGGACTGGCAAGATATTTCCAGAAGTGGGGGCTAGATCAGGAAGCAGAGGCACCCTAAAACCATTTAGCACATCCCCTTACCTATCATTTCCAACCAGTTTACACTCAACTGCTGAACCTTTCCCTGCAGGCAATTTCCTGCCCTCTGGGCTTTTTCTGACATATGACAGGCCCCGTGAAGACCATTCCTTGTTGAGGGAGGAGAGGAGAGACCTGGCTTCTTATGGAAATCTCTCTGCTGACACAATGGGGCCAACACAATCACATTCCACCCCCAGCCGCTGCAATTATCAGCCTGCTCAGCCTGACAGGGCAGGCGAGCAAATGGAGAAACCCATTTTTAAAATGATTCCATTTACAGAAATAAATAAATAAATACATAGCAGAAGGTGGCGCTTCGTTCAGCATTTTTACTTGGAAAGCTAAAAACCACCACTGGCCTTTTCCTGGGCTGCAGTCACGGCTCATGCAGCGCAAAGGAGTACATTCTCTGATCTCGGGGCCAGCTGTGTGCCCATGGGCTCCCCGGCACGAGAGCAATCTAACAGCTGTTATAACTTACATCAGCTGCTAACAAAGGCCCTAACAGGCAGTCAGGGATCAGCACCATGCAGAGACATCCTGGCTACTCCCACCTTCGCTTTGGTCACACCCTATATGCCAGTGACAGAGGGGGGGTACGGAAGATGGCTGTTACGCAGGGTGATCCTCTTGTGGCTGGGTACACCAATGTTAAGGCCAAACTCAGTCAGTGACAAGGTGCAAAGCAGACACGCTGCAGCCCAGGATCTGGTCCCAAGTGTCTAGAACAGCCAAGGGTGGAGGTGGGTCACAACAGAAACATGGCTCGTCTCTAGGGTCGAGCGTGTGTGAAAGTTCTTGCCTGCTCTCGTCTGTCTGCTGGAGTAATGAAGTTGGTGAGGTACGAGCGCTTTTCTGTTCCCCTTTGAAATATCCACAGTGGGGGCGGGGGGGTTAAGAAAGAGGACGCCTCTTTCAGGAAGCAAGAGGGGACAGGCCAAGATCACAGCTTAGTCCCAAGCACGTCTCATTAGGCAGCAAGGACTTGGCAGGAGTGATATGAACCGTGCTGGCTCTGGCAATCCTGCTGACTCTGCCGCGCCCCCAGTCCACCTCATTAACATGGTATTAAATTGGAATTATGGGAGATCCTATTATCTGCTGCTTATAAATTACTACAGGCCACCGTCCCATGCCTGCTGACGTCCGCTGTGATAATTATATTGATAAGGAGGATTGGGTCAATGAGGCTGCACAGATTTCTACTGTATCAGTCTGTCAAATTACTCTATCGCTTTCTCTAGTTTATACAGGCATTAACTATCTGACCTGCTTATGGTCATTAGTTAATAATCGCTGTCCTGCATCAGTTATCTCTCCACTGTGTCTATCCATCTAGCCACTGTATCCTTGTTCTGTTAGTCTCGCTCTTTCATATCTCAGTCTTTCATCTGACTCTCTCTCCCTCTCTCATTTCCTCAGCTGGTGGATTTCTGTTTGCTCTTCTGACCAATTCTTGTCTTCCTATTGAACCAGACTGAATTCTGCTCCAGAGAGAAGAGCAGGGGCAATTTTATATTCACACATCTAAGCTGTGTCTATAATCCTGCAATGAGGATTTATTCAACGTTCCAGCCTGTCTTTGTACAACTAGCTCAGAGTCACAATTACCACCCTACATCTTTCACTCCCACACAAAAGGCAGAGAGGGCCAAAGAGCAGGTAGTTAGCTTCTAACAAACACAAGTCCATCAAAGGCAACGAGCGCTAATTAGTCCCTGGGCTCCTCCCACCACTGTCAGCCATTGCCGAGGAGAAGCTTCTCTCCCAGGGTCAGTGAAGCCACCGTGGAGTCACTAGAGACCCCAGAGATATAGGAGGCTACCTAGCGAACACACTAATTGAAGGAAGTGCCTTCCCACCTCCAAGTCACGCTGGCAAACGAAGTTGAGATCAAGCAAAAGAGGAAAACTAGAGAGTTTCACTGCTGGGGAGGCTCAGAGCAAGAGTGCTGATTTTCTTTTGAGGTGTCACCAAGAACTCTAGGAAAGGCGGCTAGAGAACTGCAACACACTGAGATGGACACTTCCCACGGTCAGGTCAAGGTGGAGGCTGTTCAGTCACAGAGTTAGTAGCACACATCTCAGGTTCAGCAGCACCTGAGCTCTTTGTGACAGCAGTGGGCAGCAGTAAGGGACCAGCTACCAACAAGAGGAATCAAGGTCACAGCAAAGACCACCAGTAAGGAGAAGGCACTGTATAATTCAGGGAAAGTGCTATTGTAGGCTGAGATATCCTGGTTCTACACGAACAGCAGTGGAAATGCATACTGTTCATCACTAGATATGAGGCTGAGCCAAGAAGTTTGGACCTAGATCTAAACTTCAGTGAAGTTTGAGGGTATTAAGATAAGAACTTCCAGTTGGGATCCATGTGACAGTGCCAGGACTAAATGATGAAATTCAGATCCAGGGGGAACCAAATTCACCCAGGTATTAGCAAGCACAATGTCAAGACAATGAGAGTTGTGCCCAGTCACAACTGCTACCTCTCCCACCCACCTCCTTGTAGTAAAATTTGACCTTCATTTCCTCTCTGTAGATTTCAACAATGTCACATGGAGCATAAGTGAGGGTAGAATTCAGCCATTTCCCACACCCACTGAATACTAAATGGATGCAAGATACACTACTTTGATCTTATGACTTGTTTTACCATAATGCCTAGACGCCCCCAGCTGAGATCAGGGCCCTATTGTGTTAGGCAATGAACAAACAGATAGTGGGGGCTTACAATCTAACAAATGCCTGAGCAGCTTGCATTGTAAATAGCAGGGCCGGCTCCAGGCACCAGCGAAGGAAGCAGGTGCCTGGGGCGGCCAACAGAAAGGGGCGGCACTCTGTCCGTTGTCAGGGTGGCACGTCCGGATCGGCGGTGGCACTTCTGCGGCAGTTCAATCAGCCCGCTCCGGATCAGCGGCAATTCGGTGGCAGGTCTTTCACTTGCTGTCTTGCTCCTCAGTGGCACTTCGGTAGCAGCTTGATCGTGTTGTTTTGTTTTTTTTCCCACCGCTTGGGGCGGCAAAAAGGCTGGAGCCAGCACTGGTAAATAGACGAAGGATGGGAAGGGAAACTGAGCTAAAAAGAGAGGAAGTGACTTGCCACCAGGTGAGTGGCAGCACGGGGAAAAAGGAAACAGGCTCTTTGACACCCAGACCAGTGTCCTACCCACTAGTTCTCACGACCTCTTTGCCATTTACACCACTTACTCCCATTTTCTGGCCAACGTACACCTGATGTGTCACTTGCACTAGGGAATTTGGCCTGAGCCATCCATGGAGGCTGGATCTACTGACATCAGGTCTGAATTAAATATATTTTTCTTGCTTTTCCAGGGAACATTGGGAGAGAGAGGAACTATACCAATGTGTTCCCATGTGCATGCTCACTAGCCACAGGCAGCATGAACCAAGCAAGGGTAGGAAAAGTGCAACAGAAATATTTAGATAATATACGATAACAACCCTGTAAATGCTGAAGAGGCGTCTGAACAGTTATGTTTTCAGGCACGTCACGGCAATGTGAGAGAGAGAAAGCAGTAAACAAGTATTTATGGGGGGGGGTCAGAGGGGAGAGGCGGATATGTGCTGCCATTCCCATGGGAAACAAAGACAAGGTGCAAGGCACAAAAATAATTATAAATAATATAGGACAATTTCACAGGATTACTGCACTGGCAGTTACTGGTAGAGCTCAGACTTCGATAACGGTCCCCAGTCCGGATTGGCAAATGAATTTGTACTCTGCTTCCTTTCCCCCAGTGCCTCCATGGGCACAACACTCAGGTACGATCCCTAGAATAGTGGTCTGTCAGTGGGGTCATAAGGCTGCTACACTGTCTGGTACGCACAGTTTACAGGGTTGCCAATTATCATGATTTTCTCCTAATATTTGGTGCCTTTCTTAAAGTTAGGGGATTATGTGAGACTCTTGGCTTTCATTAATAAACAACTGAGTTTCTAGCTGTCGTGGTTGTGAAGAAAAGCTTGGAAATGTGACCTGCATGCGCCCAGAAAGCAGAAGACAAATTAAATGAACCCAAACTTTTTTTTTTAATTATCTCATGATTTTTGAGGCCTGGCTCATGATTTCTGAACGACTGGTGTTGGCAACACCGTGCACAACTGGGCAACTCTCTGATCGATTGGCTAGGCAACGCGGAGGGAGCACTGCATTCACAAGTCTGCTCATTTTCAGTTCCTCGGCATTGCAAGGCTTTGAGCAGGGCAGACGAGGGAATTACAGTGAGGACCAATGTTCCTATCTTCAGCTCCCAGCTCCCCAGAAAAAAACCCAACCTTTCCTCCCAGCTCTTCATTCCCTTGCAAAACCAAATCCAAGCTCACTCCCAGCCTCAGCCTCCTAACCTCTTGCAACCCCTGACAGAGTGCCGTAAGCCAGCTGTCACCCTCTCTCCCTCATCCCTCCACATGCACTGACTCGCCCCACTACCAGACCGGCCTTGCCACTAACAGGCCTCCTCCATGCTCCCAGATGCATGTTTGCCCCTCAGCCACCACCCACCTGCTGGTTTCTGGCCCAGTAGCCAGGTTGGAACCAACAGGCCGGGGGGGGGGGGGGGGGGCACAATTTAGGGTTCAGTGATATGTATCACTGGGGTTGGACCTGAACCTTCACCTGGATTCAGTCTTCAATTCCCACCCCAAATTGTAGATTAAGCCTCATCTGTATTTGGGTGGGAACTCTGCCTCCTTGGCCAAATTCTAGTTTAATTCAAGAGGGCTGGCGCAGCAGCTCAGACGTCTCTTTTTCAACGTGCCATTACACTATATCGCCCTACTGCATTTTGGTTGTTAGAACACAAAGGCCTGTTTGCTCTCTCACAGCTCTGTAAGTCAGGAGCAACACAAACGCACGTCAATGGGCCTGCCTCCCCATTGCCCTGCACCTTGCCTCACCACTTACACCAGCGCAACCTGAGTGCAAAGCAAGTGGAAAATGCTCCCTGCGGTGCAAATTAGTCCAAGCCAGGGCCGGCTCCAGGCACCAGCGCAGCAAGCAGGTGCTTGGGGCAGCCAACGGAAAGGGGCGGCATGTCCGGCTCTTGAGCAGCAATTCGGCAGTGGGTCCCTCAGTGCCTCTCAGAGGAAAGGACCTGCTGCCGAATTGCCGCCGAAGAATGAAGCGGCGGCAGTAGAGCTGCCGCCGAAGTGCTGCCTATCGCAGCTTCTCCCCCCTCCCCCCTCCCGCCGCTTGGGGCAGCAAAAACGCTGAAGCCGGCCCTGGTCCAGCCAATGGAGAATCAGGTCCAATTGTAGTTACATGAGTGTAAAACCAATAGACACATGAGGAAGATCAGGCCTACTATTTTCCACGTGGAAACAAAACAGTTTCCACCTTGAAAGTGGCACATGCTACAAACATTATCCAATGTAATCCAATAATAGTTCACAGCACCACCACACCCAGAGGTTCAAGGACTGTAGCAGGGCTCTCAGGAGGAGGCTCGTCAGTCACAAAATTGCTTTGAAAGGAATAGAGGAATAGAAATGCAAAGTGCTGCATTTAGGCTCACACGAGATCCTTTGTCTGTCCTGGTCTGCATGGGATGGCACCACCTAAGTTTACTTAGAGCTTCGGAGCCAAGTGATCACCAGAACTCCGCATGGCATTCAGCTAAACAAAGCAGTTCAACCACTTGTTGGCGTCAGCAATAAGAGAGAGCCCCAAGGAGGTTCAGGTGCATTTGGTCATCAAAATACTACAAAGGATTTTGTTGACACTAACGATGGGCACAAACCAATACACCAAACCCAACGGCCCTGGAACTTTGGGGGGTGTTAGAGATCGACTCCGAGATGCAGATTCTAATTTGACTAGTGGCCCTCATCTTTAACAGGGCAAACCAAGAACCTGGATCCACCACACCCCCAAGCTTCAGGATGTTCAAAATCCAGATCTGTAGTTTAAAAGAGGTGAGCAAAGTCCTTGATGTGAATGGGAAAAGGAGGGGCTCGGGAGTCGGGAGAACTTGGTTCTATTCCTAGCTCTTCCACAGACTTGCTGTCTGGCCTTGAGGCAAGACACTGAGGCCAACATTTTCAACCCTGGTGCCTAAAGTTCAGCTCCTACATCCATAGTTGACACCTAAATTTAAGATTCAGATCCTCAAAGGTGTTTAGATGTCCATGGGAGTTAGACACCTAAATACCTTGGAGGACATGAGCCCAGCAGCCCAGCTTTAGTCTCACGCTGGCAATGTTTAAAATGGGGATGCATCTACTGCACAGGAGAATGGATTGCTGATGTGTGCCAAGCACTTTGAGATCCCCAGATGGAAGATGCTGCATAAAGAGCATAGGAGTTGACAGTATCCTGTCTCCAAAAGTGACCAGCAGCAGATGCTCCAGAAGAAGGTGCTAGAAACTCTGCAGTAGGCAGATGTGGGGGTGATCTGCCCTCCATGAAGGTCTCCTCCTAATCTCTGATAGAGATTGGTTTAAACACTGACAAGATGAGGTTTAATCTCCTTCCCAATACTCTTTTTGTCAGCATTAACTGTAACACCTCTGGATATTCTTGTGATCCATATAAATGTCCAATCCCCCTTCAAAGATTAAGCACAAAGTTACGGTTAATTTAAATGTAACTCTTCTGCCAGGTGGTGTTGGCAGCAGCACGGCCAGGTTCAATACCTAGGAGTTCCTTTTAACATCACAAAACAGAACTGGCTTGAGCTCCCACCCAGAAATCTGGAAAACTAAACACCACCCGTGTGTGTTTCTCGGAGGCAATATTTCCCCATTCACAACCAAATGAAAACGTTTATTCCAAGGGAGCGGGAACTCAGCATTAATTTGGGAAACCACCGCAACAATGATTCAAAAGTACGTAAACCGTAAGGAAACACCCACCCCACGGTATCTCGGCCAGCAGTCCTTTGCCTCAGTTTCCCACCTTGCGGTTTGAAAGTCCAGTGGACAGGTGTCCCTTTAACATGCCACTCCCCTTTCCCTCCACTGCACCCTATTCGCAGCAGGTTGTCTGAAGTGAGCAAGGTCCCAGAATTCAGGGGTGCATTCACCTCCCACCCCTCAATGGGGGCCAAGCAGGGCCTTCGCTGCTGCTGCTCACCCCTGCCGCTGCTTATCGCTGTCACTGTGCGCCGCTGTGTCTTCTGCATCCTCCCTTCCTCTGCTACACTGTCCCCAGCAAGCTCTAAGGTTCAGCCCCCTACTGCTACTCATCCGTGATTTCAGCCTTGTAAAAGGCCTCTAAACTGAGTCTGATCAGCATTACCTATAAAAACACAGGAAGGGGAGGGACAGATGGTATCCGTGCCGCTTTAAACAGAGCCCACACCACCAAGGAACACCTCGCTCCCACCCTCTCTGACTTGTACCTCGATTTGGCTTCGCTACCTTCTGCTTAGCAAGTAGGTTACAGCGAGGGTGACCCCCTCAATTAGGGCATGGTAAGTACAGTTCTGCTGCCCTTTAGTCGTACCATAAGCTAACAACAATCTTTTAACCCTGCATTCAAGACTAAAGTGAAATTTTAACCCAAAACAGCCAAAATTGATCACGTTGATTACTCTGCCCATCACCAAGACAGAGTAGGTGGGTCTATGCAAGGTCTTTTGCCCTGTGAGGTCTTTCCCCCCAGTTCATCAATCTATGTCAGGGTAGAGCTCATTCAGACCCTGGTTGACATAAGTAATTAATTAGGGTTGTCAACTCAATGGGTCATTTCCTGACCTTGGATATATATGCGCACTTGCCATGAAATCTATCTTCTTTTATTTCCTTCCTTTTTCTTGTGTGTGATGTTGCACTGACATTTTTAATCGTTTGCTTTTATATTGTATATTTTATGATGCTTTACAGAGTATTTATTACTGCATTTCAATTATGTGCCTAGTGCTTGTTATGCCCTAATGGTGGAGGGGAAGCAGGAAGGAGCAGACTGGGGAGACTTTGGGGAATATTTTCAAAAGGGCCTGCAGGATTTCGGCATCTAGGTCCCATTGACGTTAAATGGGAGCAAGACACCTAAGTCACTTTGCAATATTTGAAAACATCATCTTTTATATTAAAAAGTATTAGGCCACAATCCTGAAAAGTGCTGAGCTCCAATTGATCACCCATATTTCCACTGACTTCAGTCTATATTCGTAGTAATTACTACAGGAAACGGCTAAAATTCAATAATACCTTGCATTTCTGTTGGACCCTTTAATAAAGAACCACGAGCATTTTACCAGTGTTAATTAATTCAAGCCTTACACGCCCCCAGGGAGTTTAGATGAATAACTAGAGCTGGTCAGGAATTTTTCGATAAAACGTTTTTTCAATTGCAAATGCCGATTGATCGAAACCCAAACTTGTCACGGGACAGGATCTGTTTCGAAGAGTATTTTGACTAAAACATATTTCTGGGGGAAAAGTTTTTGAATTGTCAAAATCTTTTGTCGCAACATTTTCTAAATGAAAAATTCCAGTTTTTCGGTTCAAAATGACTTTTCATTTTGAAGTTTAAGCTAATTATAGTAAAAAAAAAATCAAAATAGTCTAAATCAAAATGAAGCATTTAGAAATCACTGAAATGAAATGATGTGATTGACGTGAACTAAAATTTTGGTTTGGATTGGTTCATAAAAACTGTTCAAGATTTCTGCTTTTGGTCCCAATT
The DNA here is from genome assembly GCF_013100865.1 of Trachemys scripta elegans. Lineage (NCBI taxonomy): Eukaryota > Metazoa > Chordata > Testudines > Emydidae > Trachemys > Trachemys scripta. The sequence goes on along the minus strand of NC_048305.1, from coordinate 49,592,755 downwards.
TGAGACAGGAAATTTTTTCAATATCTCAAATTGTCATAGGATGGGGGAAAGTTTCCCAGCAAGCTGTAATGAAAAACACTATGATTACAGTTGCTCAGGAAAAAGAGGGGGAGGGGTACAAAAATAAGATAAATTACTTCCAGCTAGCCTTTATTAACATCCCTCTTTTAACAGGTGGGTAAACTGAGGCACAAGGAAGTCAAAGTGAATTACCCCCCATGCACACACACAACAAGATGGTGACAGAACTGAATATAAACTGCAGCAATTCTGTCTCTCAGCCCCTGCTCTTACTGCTAAACTCTCCTTCCTCCAAACAACTGCACTCCAATTATATGACACAAACCATAAACTAATGATCCAATGAAAACAAAATGCAAGGCAAACAGATTGGCAGCTGGTAACCAATGTGCAATCAAATCGTCCTTTCTGCTGCACTAGGAGCAATTAGAGTCCTTGAGCTCACAGTCGTAGTCCTGCCCGTCTGCTGGCTTCATCCTCTCTGCTATGTTAAGCTGTAATTCTTTAAAGCAGAACAGATGGAGTTAACTGTTGGTCAACATACAATAGTCCCAGCAAGAGTTCTAGAGGCAAATGCATCCCTGGGCAACTCCACTGAAGTCAATGATTTTATACCAGGGATAAATGTGGCCCTTAGAGTTGGGATTACCACCTGGAGACTACAAATCAATAAGAAAATGAAAAGTTGTCTTGTTCCAAATAAAGACACTTTACCCCATAATCCAGAGCACAGGTAGGGGATGAAATGACTTCAACAGGAGATACTGGTCTGTCCAGAACATAAACCTAAACAAACTTAATACTGTACAGTCTAATTTAACAGTGTTACTACAGCTACTGAATTAAACCTGGCAATGTAGTGCTCAGTTTCTGGGGCATGAAATGCCATTTGAGATACCATACTGATATGAGAATATGTTTTTAATTTTTTTCCCCTCCTGTATTGTATTTGTTAGTGCACCTGGAATAGGTCCCCATCTAAGAATTTATGCCCCAAATATATTAGCGAGTAGATGATGTGTTTCTACCAAATGAACCATTTCAGTACAAAAAAAAAATCAACCAAGTAAGATGCAAAATTTTCATGTCCCTGTGTAAAGATTTGGAGTGAAATCCTGTCCCCATCGAACTTAATGGCACCGACTTCAATGGGCCCAGATTCCACCCTGGGGATGTATGACAGCTCACAAAACTGAGGTACTGATAGCCTGGCTAAATGAGACTGAGTATAAACCAGACAGCATCACTCTGCCAGCTGGTTACCAACAGGCCTCCCAGTACGCCCCAGCTAGGAACGGCCATCTCCCTTCTATTCCAGTCTATGGACTTTCGCTTGAGCAAAGATTTCCAGTATTGGCAAACTGCACCAGACGTTGGCCCAACCCTTCAAGGTCCTGAGCGCCACCCCAGAATTGCTAAGCACCTTGCAAGATCCAGCTGTTAGGGCCAGAGCCAGTTCTCACTGAAAGACCCCCATTGACCTCAGTGGGCATTAGATCAGGCCCTTGGTGATGAGACAGACAAATGTGAGGACTGGACTCTGTTGAGCTGGCCAAATGCATGACAGGACAAATTCTGCTCTGATTTACACCCCAAGCAGCCATAATTTGGTCCTTCTGTTGTGACCTAAGGCCTCCAGCTACAAAAGGCTGGCAAATTATCAGACTGCACCATCTCGACAGCTTATGACTCACATTTACCCTTTCCTTAAAAACACAGCTATTTCCTTGCCAGCAATGGGTGAGATGCAGTCACGCTGAGGCCAACAGGATGTCACTGGGTTACATCTATGCAGAATCTAGCCCCTTACACCACACTCCAAAAGACTCCTCCTGTGATCTGAGCACAGCGGTCCCGTTTAAAGGCTAATATCATTCATGTTCTTCTCATTTAGGGTCTCCAGGTTCTCAGACAGTTCTGTTGGCCAAGGCTGGCTTAGAAGTTGCTTTTCCTACTCAAGAAAATGGGGGCTGATGGTGCAAACTTAGTCCTGAGGAACATGCTTATTGGTCTCAACTTGCTCCTGCTGGGATCAGTCCTCAAGCCCTTTGAGTGCCGGCTAGAGGTGACAACAGAGCGGATGAGGAGGCAGGTAGTGGACGAGGAAGGCAACTTTGCCAACTACAGCCCACCTATCAAGGAGCAATCCATGGTCTTCAACCATGTATACAACATTAACATCCCCCTGGACAGCTTCTGCTCATCAGCACTCGAGGCATCATCTGACCAGGAGGTGAGTTCAGAAGACGACAGGATGACGGAATATACGGAGCAGACCTCAGACAGCGAGAGCCAGGTCACCTTCACCCACAGGATTAACCTCCCCAAGCAGGCTTGCAAGTGCTTCACCTCTGCCCAGGTCATGCAGGAGCTTCAGAGCAGAATTGAGATGCTGGAGAGGGAGGTGTCCATGCTACGGGACCAATGCAACTCCAATTGCTGCCAAGAAAATGCAGCTACAGGTAGTAACTGATGCTGTTAGATCTTGCTGGGGACTAAGGTCTCAAGAAAGGAAGGCGCGTGAGTTAGAGTGGGTGACATTACTCAGAGTATTAATGGAGGAAATTTTGCATTTGCTAATGGTGCCACAACGGTGCGTATACTCAACACTGTCAATATTATTTATCAACATAAATAAAGAGGGCCAGATTCACTAGCTAGAACCCAGGCTACAGGTTCTGGGAGGTAGAAAGTCCATCGGGAGTTGGGTACAAAAGCACAAGTCTCCACACTGCTGGGAATCCCAAAGCCAGCCTGCATAGCCCAGAAAGAGGGTGGGACTGACTGGGGAGAGGCAGGGTCAGGGCATTCAGGAAATATGCTGATTCAGGGTATCTCCTCAGCTGCCATGGTTCCTATGGAGCCCTCGATGGAATTTAAAGCTCCTCCCCCTTGCAAAACTCCTAAGTGTGTGTGGTGACAGTTCTTCACCCCTAAAAAAGAGATTCAGTCTCCACATTCATTGATTCTTGAGCATCCCAACCTGTGACATGGATTTGTCAATGTTTATACATGGGGGAAGTATCTGACAGTGAAATTCAATCGCTGGCCCAAGTGCAGCTTGGTAAAGTGGGTACAATTCCCATGGAAGTCTCGGGGTCAAATTCAAATATAAATGGTGCTGGATGTAAGTTACACGTTGGGTATAAGTTGGTCAGAAGTCAGGTGCAAGTGGCAAAGGGCATCAATTTTGAACTCAGCAGATAATGCAAAGTGAGTGTAACCTGCCTGGCAGAGGCAGAAGGTGGAGGAAGAGTAGATAACCCTAGGACAGTGGTGGGCAACCTGTGGCCCATGGGCCGCACATGGCCCATCAGGGTAATCCGCTGGCGGTCTGCCAGACAGTTCAATTTCTTGTGGGAACCAAAATCAGCCCTTGGTAAGTGGGCCCAGTTCCATTCTGTTACATGAGGGTAAATCAGCAGGCATTTCACTGAAGCCAATAGGCGTTGTAGCCTCTTACACTCTAGGGCAGTGGTGGGCAACCTGAGGCCCGCAGGCCGCATACAGCCCATCAGGGTAATCCGCTGGCGGGCTGCCAGACCGTTTGTTTAAATTTGCAGGGCTGCCCACAGCTTCCAGTGGCCGTGGTTCACTGTTCCCAGCCAATGGGAGCTGCGGGAAGTGGCAGGCTGCAGGGACGTGCTGGCCGCCGCTACAACGCCTATTGGCTTCAGTGAAATGCCTGCTGATTTACCCTCATGTAACAGAATGGAACTGGGCCCACTTACCAAGGGCTGATTTTGGTTCCCACAAGAAATTGAACTGGTGTCGGTTACACTCACACCTATTTTGGACACTCACGCTGACTGCCGGATTTGGTGCAAGTTATCAGACACTACTTTGTCACTTGAGCCCATTTGCTGATCAGCTTAGACCCTACATGCGACTTACCCAGCCATGTACATCACCAGTGAATCTGGCCCTCTCTCTGTGGTCACTTCGTGTTGAGCTTTCCCCAAGCTCTTCAATATATTCAGCAGTGACCTAGAGGAATCACTGTCTGCTCAGATGAGAAGAGAGCTGAACTTCATTGCTCTTTGCATCTTGGTCTTCCCCCCATTGCTCAACCAATGGCCCTGTACCCTGACTGAGACCTACAACCTCCTACCAATGTACCTCTCCATACTGGCCTAGAAAGACTTTCCTCTTCTGGGGAGAGATGGGAGTCCAGTTCCTTCACTCACTCCATCCCAGGCTTCCCCATGCTCCTTCAATAAACTGTGCCTGGCCTAGAGAAATTTGCTTCTCTTGGCATAAGAGGAAAAATTAAGGCCTAGATTTGACTTTTAGGCACTGGAGTGGTGTCTAAGTTTCAGCCGCCCTGGAGTAGTCCCAGAAGGCATTGTGACCCTGAGACACACCCCGAGTCACAATTCCTTCCCTGCTTCCTCCTTGTTCATGGTGAGGGAGGGGCTTTTTGCTACTAGCCTATATTGGCAGTGAGGTACAACACCCCCTGCCCTGGCTCTGCGGCTCAGCTCAGCCAGTGGGAAGGTAGGGTCAAGGCCCTGCTCCTTCCTCATCCCTCCATGCCTACCCCATGCCAACTTGCTCCCTTCCTAGAACAATGCATCCCAGACCCAAGGTTGGGAAGGGGGGGAAGTGGGATGCTTAATCCCCGATATGGGCATGCAATCCAAATCACAATCCAGCCTTAACTCTCTACATTGAACCACCGGGGCCTTTTCCCATGTACCACCAGTGAGGTGCGAGCATTCTGAAGAGCTACAGGTAAACAGGAACTGAACTTAACAGTGAGATTAATCCGCAGAGATTCCCGCCAAGAACAACCATTTTATATCATTGCAGCTCAAGTCCTTTCACCACTAACGTATTCACAACCAGAGCTAAAGCCAGGTTAAAAAACAACTGCATGACACTAGCAAGATGACAAGGCAGCAAGTCCGTCTTGTATGCCCCCTGCTCTTCAGCAATCATTAGGCCAGTTCTGTAACTTTTCATGGGATCGGTAAAAGAGAAAATCTACTGATTTCCTAAAAAGTCCCTTCACGCAATACAGCACCGCAGGAGTCAGCAATAAATGAGTTCTCTATCCTCTCCCTAGAAGGACTGAGTGGATATGAAAATCACAGTTAAAAAAAAAATCAGGGGATAACTTTAGCTGCCATGAAAGACAAACAAACCCTTTTATAATGAAGGCACAAAACTATCAACAGAGTATTCCATCTGAATAATAATGCGCAAGCTTTGTGAAGCTTTCTATAACCCTTCCATTAGGGTTACTGTTTCAAAAGACACAGTTCAGTTCATCATCTCTACAAGGCAGTTCTTCAAAACCAAGGAAATAGCGGGTTGCTGTAATGAGATGGGTTATGAAGGAGGGTGTTGATACAATGAATTTCAACTGAGTGAGAAACCAGAGCCAAGACCATTTTTTACATCAGAGGGAGCTTCATAAAAAATGGGATGTTTTCGCAAAGAGTTTCTGCTTGACTCCTTAACAGCATGCATCCGGGTCTCTGAATGGTGAAGCATAGAAAACGAACACTCAAATGGGGCCTATGAGAACTCCTCAAGGGGAGAAAATGTCAAGGTATGGAAGTCAAGTATTCGGGGGGTAGCCATGTTAGTCTGAATCTGTAAAAAGCAACAGAGGGTCCTGTGGCATCTTTAAGACTAAAGGTGCCACAGGACCCTCTGTTGCTTTTTAAGGTATGGAAGGTATCCAAAGCCCTATCCCAGGTGGAGAAAACCACTTTCCAATGTAGGGGGAAGACAGGAATTGGCTACAATAAAAAAACCCACACTTTGATCCCCCATGTCTTCTCCTTTTTTAACTTGTTATTTTGTAATTGGCATAATACATAATTACACGGGGCCTAACCCTGCTCTTAGTCACACAGCAATGTAAATCAGAAGTAACGACACTGAAGCCAACAAAGTTATATAAATAGATAATAGGAGAATCAGGCTCATGATCTATGTGTGTGAGGGGGGATTATATGCGCACATCAGCATCATACAGAGAGAACACAGCAACACACACAGAAATGTGTATGGGTCAGATCGGCACCAAGCGACACCAATTTACACCCTTCTATCCATACATACATAAAAATAAAATGTAAACTATCCTACCATTAAACTGACGTGCTGAATAATCACTGTTAAAATCAAGTAATAAAATTGAAGAGATAAAACATGAAAGGAGTTAGTTGTAAAAAATAGTTGTAGGTCTATTTGGGTTATTTATAATGTATGCAAATGGACTTACAAAATATTTATCATTCTATGGAATCTCCAGTCCAATCTCAGCTATACCACGGTGATCTGGAGTAACTTCTTTAAATTCAGTGGAGTTACTCTGAATTAACACCAGTGTAAATCAGATAAGAATCAGTCATCCCGCACACACACCCAGTGCCAGACATTTCCATAAACGATCCTCCACTTTCCAGCAACTGTTCAAGCATCCTCTCTCATCTACTGACAACTTAACAAGAGCCTGAACATCCAAACACCACCCTAACGTGTGCGTAGCCTAAATGGTCCTAACACACTTTATAACCAACCACTTTTATGTTTGTTGGTCAGCAACATATATGATAGGCGGTGATAGCACCACCTATAGCTAAGATTGTCTAACATTTTCCATTATAAGACTCTGTATTCATTTGCTTATAACTTTACCAAACTTCAACCATTCAGGTTGACATTTTCCACATCAGGTGTCTGTATCAGACTGACTATTTTGGAAAAGTTTCAGTCAACTGGTTCAACCATTTCCAAGAATGAGTTTAGGGGAAAATACATTGTTTTGCCCATGTTAAAATAATTCTTACCACCATCTCACCGAGAAGCTCTTGTGCCTCCATGCACTGGAGCGAGGGATTGGAATTAGGTAACAGGACTGCCCAGCTGTCCCTGTGAAAATTTGCCCAGATTTATCCAAACAATAAGCCTCCAAAAAAAATCTCATTTTGCACGTACTAACTAGAGACTTGTTTGGCGGCTTAACTCTCCAAAAATTCTGACTGCATAGAGCATGCTCCATCTCTGCATAGCTCCTACATGCCAACCAGACTGCATATGTGCCCTCCCCACAGAACAGCTGAGCATGCTCTGTCCCAGGCCTGCAGGGGCTGCACAGGACTTTTCCTGCAATTGTCCCTCCAGCCAGGGGCTCAGCTGTGGTGCCAGGCACAGGAACTGAGAGCAGGGAGACTGTCTCTCCTGGCTCCCCATTGCTAGCACTTGGGTGACCAGATGTTCTGATTTTATAGGGATAGTCCCAATATTCAGGGCTTTGTCTTATATAGGCACATACTGTATTACCTCCCCCCCCCATCACTTAGCAGCCCAATGGGGAGGACAGGCAGAAGGATAGAGGGTGTTGCAGGAGCCAGGGAGTGGGAAGGAGAGGGGCAGGAGCCAGGGGCAGGACAGACAGAAGCAGAGAGAGGAGAAGAGGATTGGGGGTATTTAGATGCAGCGGGGAGGGGCAGGAGCCAGGGGATGGGAGATGAAAAGGAGCAGAGGGGACAGGAACTGATGGTTTGGGGGTGTTGGGCAATAGTAGAGGGGTAGAGGGAGGAACTGGAGTTATATAGGGGCAGGTACTTGGGGGAGTTAGATAGGAGCAGAGGGGCTGGGGATAGGAGCCAAGGGTTGAGAGGGGGGAGTTGGGTAGGAACAGAGGGTCAGAATGGTCTGTAACCTAGGGCAACCCCTCCAGAATCTGAATCGAATCCAGGTGTCCTGAGTCTACATTCTTCTGCTGACAGCAAACAGCTGTCAAGACCCCTGGCAAAGAGTCTTATCCCCCTCTGGTGGCTGGCTCACACAGAAGATAATAGCCTACTACCATCATCGGACATTCCATTAGCTCAAGTGGTAGAGGCCTGTGCTGTGGATCTAAAGGTCTGAACTCTGCTGATGACCCACATTGGAGGTGGATATGGTTCCATATTATAGAATTTCTGGAGGTTTTTTTCAGTTTGGTTTTATTATTAACAAATTAAGAAATTACATCTAAAAAAATACATCAGAATGTCTTTACAATTGCAAAGCCAAGCGTGCAAAAATTAGACAATGCCAGAATTAAGTTTGCCCATGCAACATAAATTGAGGCCCCTGGTGCATCTGCATTATGATACAGTCTTTAATGACATGAACACATACTATGTCGTCCACAGAACCCTTCCAATTTGAGGATGTTGAATTCAGGGAACAACCCTACAATTTAAGAAGGGTGAAGTGAGATGGGAGAAAGCGGAACCTTCTAATAAGCATATTAGAGAGAGAGAAAGAGAGACCAAAACATTTGAACACAAATTATTCTGATTTTGAAGCCCAATAAAATGTTTCTACGGTCAGGTTTTCCCAATTCCAATGGCCAGTAGGAGATGTAACAATTGCACTTAGAACTCACCTTTGATCACCCCACCTGCCCTCTGCTCACTATTCCATCTCTCCTGGAGGCTACTTCTAATGCTCTCCAACCCCCTGAGCAATTTCAAATAAATACTCTTTTGTTTTAAATCAGCCTGACAGAGAGATCCTTCCTCTCTTTCCCTCTAGCCAAGGCCCAGGATGGACTAAAGATTCAGTTCTCAGCCAGTCACAGTTTCCTGTACATAAAAATGTCACAAACCCAGGGCCCAATCTTGCACCAAGTTTAGTGCTGATGGACCTGTGCACCAGTGCAGACTGGTGCTTAAAGTTTTGCAGCCCTGCAGGTCTAGTAGCTGCACATGGTTCAGAAAGGCCATCAAAACTGCTAGAAATAGCTTTTTTATATCTCACAATGTCATCCACAGTTAGCAACTCTTGTCCAGCCCTGCATAGCATGTGCCAAATCAAAACCCTTTGAATGCAAACCTGGACATCGGAATTTTCCAAATAATATATAATAAGCCTAAGTGAAAATTGTGTTAAGTGCATCTTGTCCTAGCTCCAAATGGACCTTTTAAGCATGTCAGAAAAACCATTTCACAGCTTGGGGGCAATTCAGCATGACTGGCACTAGCCCACGGCTGGAACAGCGACAGAGCACTGCAGGTCAAGACCAAAGTGTCCTGGCAGATAGAGACAATGCATAACTGTTGATAGTGGGTGCGGGGCACAACATAAAGGTTCTGGCAGGATGCCGTGGAGTTCATGGCAGGGCATCTAAACCCTGTCAGAAATGGGGGGGCACGTGACCCTGCGTGCTCTCCCACGCGTTGCCAATGCAAGTGGCAGAGTTATGCAGGAGAATAACGCACAGTGTAAGCAGGCTCCTACTCCTATGAGCATTAATGTCCCCCAGCAAATGCCATATGAAACTAAAGCACTATTGGAAGGGTATCATCATACTGTGGGGAATCTTCTGTCCCCACCACACAGCCCCTATTGATAGCTGACTTGTTGATTTTGATCATTCCAGGGCAGCTAGATTACATCCCCCACTGCAGCGGACACGGTAACTTTAGCCTGGAGGCCTGTGGCTGCATCTGCAATGAAGGGTGGGCTGGAAAAAACTGCTCAGAGCCCCACTGCCCCATGGGCTGTTCCAGCAGGGGCATCTGCATAGAAGGCCAGTGCATCTGTGACAACGACTACAGTGGGGACGATTGCTCAGAGCTCCGCTGCCCAACAGACTGTAGCTCCCGAGGCCTCTGCGTGGATGGGGAGTGCGTCTGCGAAGAAGGTTACGCAGGGGAAGACTGCAGTGAGCTGAGGTGCCCCGATGACTGCTCGGGAAAGGGGAGATGCGCCAATGGCACCTGCGTCTGTCAAGAGGGCTACGTGGGGGAAGACTGCAGTCAGCTGAGGTGCCTGAATGCCTGCAGTGGACGTGGGTTCTGCCAGGAGGGGATGTGCGCTTGTGAGGAAGGTTACAAGGGACAGGACTGCTCAGCAGGTAGGAGTGGCCTCCCTACCTGGCACAGAGCTGGTGCAAGGGTAGGCCCTGCTCTCAGCCTGCTTGTGAAGTGGGTGGATCAGGGGCATGCCAGGATGGGTTGGCTTGGCAGGAAGGCACCACACTACTGCTGTTCTCTGCTCCCTGGGGCCCTGGAGCCATGGGATGCAAAGCACAAGTTAGAGCAGCCCTGAGGTTGCTCTGACTTACATCAGGGCCCTGCCCAAGCCTAGCATATGGGCAGAGCTTTAAACTCCCCTTGCCCACCTCCCTCAGTCCTTGCACTGAGAACAGGAACACAGTAATTGAGATTTGGGCCCACACATGGCCAGGCGTGGGGCCACTGCATGCAGACAAAGCTGTCGGACATTGTGGAGGTGATTTCTGCAGTGTAATTCATTTGGGGAGGGAAATAGAAAATACCATCACGCTCTTGTCGCAATTCCCTAACTCAGCCAGGGTCTCTGTGCTGTGCAAGGGACCTGGGTCCCAGCATTCTGCATTGCCTGCCTGCTCAGGACCCCTGCTGACACCAGTGGAAGGACCATGACAGCTGTTGCAATAGTTCACCTGGGGACCCTCTGCCAGTATCACAGGGGAAGATCACTGTGTAACCAATGGCTGTTGCTATGGCAACTGTAGTCCACCCAATAAGGCCAAGGGCAAGTGCTGCTCCTTCTTGGGGCTATTACCATCTGTCTGGAAACCACCTGCCCTCTGCCTTTTGTGCAGGGACATCTGGGTCATTATCTAAAGTGCTTCTCCACTTGTCTCTCCTGACTAGGGCCACTTGAGAACGAGGATAAAAGCTACGTTCGGCATTTCACGCCAAGCGCCCAGATAACAGGCCTGGCTCTGCAGGGGATGAGGGGAGTGGGTGGGAAGGGAAGCGGTCTCCATCCCAACCAAAGAGATGCCATCTTTGTCATCCATAAGTTTCCCATCTCCCGGCTGGAAGGCAGCGTGTGGGTGTTGGCTGGGGGCACGTGACACTCGCAAGTTTATATGCATTCACCTCACTGCTGATCTCTCTTTCATGGCTGCCATCTCCCCAGATCATACAGTTAGGCACCAGGGCTGCGTAGTCCCAGACAACAAGGATGTGCTCATCCCAGTGAGTGCCCACTAGGCTTGCTGCTTTGGGCACCCCTCTGCCAAGATACACACAATTTAACCCTTTCGTCCCAGCTAAAACGGTGCGTCGGTCACAGAGCAGCAAGGAAAGGGCTGCAGCATTTCTACGTAGGTGAACCTCACCACTCACAGAGCCTGGTCTCCTCAGCTGGCTCTGCTGCACCTCTCCCTAGAGGCTCAACCTTTTCACTCCTCCCCAGGACTCTGAGCAGTGCATGGCCAACACGCAACGCTGCTCCTTTTTAGTATAGGCACCACAGCTGCAGCTACTCCATAGGCACTTGCCAGCAACCAACTACTTCTCCAGATTCTCTCTGTTCATCCCACAACCCTCATTGTTGCTCTGCTGTCTGCCCAGCTTCTGCCCCACTCACCACTCCCCTCCACCTTGTTTTTGCTTCTGCACTGCCTGCTTTCTGGACCTGCGTTCCCTACACCTGCCACTATCTGCCCAATTCCCCCTTTCACTGAGCCCCTTAACAGTTGCAGTGCTGCTTTTCAAATCAACAAGAAAAATGCTGCATAACATGACTGGGTTGGGCAGGACTGAGGGAGGTGAAAGAGGGTGAGAAAGCCATTATCTGAATTCTGGTTCACCTCCCAGAGCCCCTCTTCTGCTACTTTCAGTGGAAATCCTAACAAGGTGTGTTTTGGATGCAGTTTAGGACTATTTTTTAGAAGCTTTATGCAGCCCCAAAGAAGGCATGTTTCCCTCTCAGGAAGGCCTCTTTATTTTTTTATTTCATTGAAGGCAATTAAAAGCAAAAAATAATTAGTGGGGAAGGAGAGCTAATAACTGATGACATCAAAAAAGCTCAGGTGCTTAATGCCTGTTTTGCTAGATACCCACTACAATTAATATTAGCAGCAAGAAGGAAGGACTGCAAGCCAAAATAGGGAAAGAACAGGTTAGAGAATATTTAACGTTAGATGTGGTCAAATCGGCAGAGCCGGATACAATTCATCATAGAGTGCTTAAGGAACTAGCTAAAACAATCTCTGAATCGTTAGCGATTATCTTTGAGAACTCCTGGAGGACGGGTGAGATCCCAGAGGACTGGAGAAGGGCAAACATAGTGCCTGTCTTTAGAAAGGGCAACAAAGAGGACCCCAGGAATTAGAGCCCAGTCAGCCTTACTTTAATATCTGGAAAGATACTGGAACAAATTATTAAACAATTTCTAAGCACCTAGAGGATAACAGGATTACAAGCAGTAGCCAGCATAGATTTTGCAAGAACAAATCATGCCAAACCAATCTAAATTCCTTCTTTGACAGGGATACTGGCATAGTGTATGGGGGAAGCAGTTGTTATGATATATCTGGATTTTGGTACAGTTCCACTTAACATTCTCATAAACAAACTAGGGAAATGCGGTCTAGATGAAATTATTATATGGTGGGTGCACAACTGATTGAAAGACCATATTCGAAGAGTAGTTATCAACGGTTAGTTGTCAAACTGGGAGGGCGTATCTAATGGAGTGCCACAAGGGTCAGTCCTGGGTCTGGCAGTATTCAATATTTTCATTAATGACTTGAATAATGGAGTGGAGAGCATGCTTATGAAATTTGCAAATGACACCAAGCCAGGAGAGGTTGCAAGCACTTTGGAAGACAAGATTAGAATTCAAAATGACCTTGACCTATTGGAGAATTGGTCTGAATTCAAAAAGATGAAATTCAATAAAGACAAGTGCAAAGTCCTTCACTTAGGAAGGAAAAAGCAAATACACAGCTATAAAATGGGGAATAACTGGATAGGCAGGAGTACTGCTGAAAAGGATCTGGAGGTTATAGTGGATCACAAATCAAATATGAGCCAACAATGTGACACAGTTGCAAAAAAGGCTTCTATCAATAACAGGGAGGTTGTTTGTAAGACACAGGAGGTAATTGTCTGGCTCCACTCAGCTGGAGTCCTGTGTCCAGTTCTGGGTGCCCACTTTAGGAAAGATGTGGACAAACTGGAGAGAGTCCAGAGAAGAGCAACAAAAATGATAAAAAGTTTAGAAAACCTCACCTGTGAGGAAAGGTTACAAAAACTGGCCGTGTTTAGTCTTGAGAAAAGAAGACTGAGGCGGGACCTGATAACAGTCTTCAAATATGTTATGGGCTGCTATAAAGAGGACTGTGAGCAGTTGTTCTCCACATCCACTGAAGGTCGGAGAAGAAATAATTGACTTAATCTGTAGCAAGGGATATTCAGATTAGATATTAGGAAAAATGCTCTAACTATATGAGTTGTTAAACTCTGGAATAAGTTACCAAAGGAGGTTGTGGAATTGCCATCACTGGAGGTTTTTAAGAAGAGGTTGCACAAATACCTGTCAGGGATGGTCTAGGTAGACTCGGTCCTACCTCAGCAAAGGGGGCTGGATTTGGTAACCACCTGAGGTCCCTTCCAGCCCTTCATTTCTATGATTCTATGAAAAGCAACATTTCTTGGTTCTCGGTCACCTGTGAGCAAGTGACATTAAAAGTGGTTGAATGACAAGCAAATGAGATGTCTCGAAGGCAAACCCAGCACAAGGTCAGGAATTCCTTCATCCCTGGAAGGGACTGTCGGTGTTTGTACAGGGCCTATCATAGTGGGTCCTGCTCCATGACGAGGGCTCCAGGTGCTACTGCAACACTACTAATGATAATAATGAGAGATGACCCCAAAGCAAATTACTGCATGTGAGTACCTCCAAATGTTGAGGACATTCAGCTTTGGAGCAGGATCTATGGCTGGCTGCACCTCTGCAATAGGTCGAAACAAAGCCTGGAGTCCAGACACCACAACTTGGGGGAATAGTCACATCCAGATCTGAATTTCAGAGTCCAGGGCCATCACGGTTTGACTGCTCCTCCCTTCACTAGCATTACACACCCTGATGTGGCACTCAGACATCAGTCCTCACCCCACCAAGGTGGGTTTTAAGACTTAGCAGAAGCAGGATGACACCCTCAGGTGATTGCCTCAACTTTAATTCCATGTATCGCGATAGCTCAGTGCTGTGCAAACACAGAACAAGACGACAGTGCCTGCCCTAAAGAATTCCCAATAAGTATAAAATAAGAGAGAACAGATGGATTCAGACAGATGAGAAATAAAAGGAAACAATGAGACAATATTGGTCAAAATGATCGGCAGTGGACTCAGAGCACCAGTAGCCTAACTCTTGTCAATTTTTTTGTGGGCGTCAGGTCGAAGGAGTTTTAAGGAGGGCTTTGAAGGAAGATAATGATGTATCTTTGTGGATGTTTTCAGGTAGCTCCTCCCAAGCATGACGGGCAGCGTGGGAGAAACCACACGTGTGCTTGTTTGAAAATTTAACCAGTGGGTGATTGAGGCTGGGCAGCACTACGGGGCACTGAGTTAGGAATACTCCCTAGTGAAGATATAGTTAAAAAGCGTTTATTTGAAAATACATATAGTGGAAATTGCATTCATTCCTCCCCCTCATATTCTGTGCTATTAACACTGGCTTGGAATAACTGTTGTTCTCAAAGTGCGAGTAATTCCCAAGTTTGCCCCATGATAATATACCATTTAACACCCTCCCCCTCATTCACACACACACACAGTGTCCCACTGACTTTTGTTTACTGAACAACATTCCCGTTGTGCAGGACTAGTATTGATTATTTGCAGGACCGAGGGGCTCCCACCAAGATTGGGTCCCTGTTGCACTACACATTGGACAACCACATACAGCCCCTTCCCTGAAGAGATTGAATTGACAAGGCAGACAAAGTGTCAGGGCCGGCACATAGGCAGCCATGACTAGTGGTTAGCATAGGACAGGGGGTCAGGTCACCCTGCCAGCCAGGGTTCAGAACCAGGAGGTCAGGAGCTGAGATCAGGAACCAAGAGTCAGATACCAGGAATCAGGCCGATTCAGGAAACAAGGAAGTCATGGTCAAGAGACAAGAGCAGATAGCACTGGATGAGCAGTCCAAAGCAAAGTGGAACGCAGCTGTACAGATGACTTCCTGTTCCTCCTTCTGTCATAAGTAGAGGGAGCGGGCCAGTCAGAAGCTTTCATGTTCCACCAATGGGGGTAGAGCCTTCTGTGACAGGTGTGGGCCCTTTGGGATGTCACCTAATGTTCTGGGATGCCACTGAATCAGCCTATTCTGCCAAGCTGGGTCTTCTTTACCTGGCCTTGCTGGATTAGGCTCACAAGCCTCTTCCAGCCAAGCACACAGGCAGGGCCACACCCAGCTGCACAGAGAGACAGAGATCAGCTCTGGAAAGATTCAGCCTTACGGGCTCGCCCTAACACTCTGGTGCCCATTCCCTTTAAGGCGTACAAACCCAGAGGTTTTATGAAATTCGTCCCCTCCCTCAATGTAGAGAGAGATATGCACAACTTCTCTCCCTCCCTCCCCCGCAGTTAGAAATTACATATACTGGGTAATATTATAAACAAGAAATAAGTTTATTAAGTACAAAAAGTGAATTTTAGATGAACATAAGAGAGAACAGACAGAACAAAGCAGATTACTGACCAAATAAAGCAAAATACACAAGCTAAGCTCAATATACTTAAGAAACAGGTTACCAAATGTAAATTCTCACCCTAAATTTTATTTTAGGCAGGTTGCAAAGTTTCTGTGGTTCAGAGTTCCAGTTATATTCCTTTTCAGACTGGACCCGTCCCAGTCTGGACTCTCTCCTTGCCTTGCCTTCAGGTGGCTTTAGCAGTCTTTCTTCTTGGGCAGACAGATCATGGAGAGGAGGAGTCCCATTTGCCTTCCTCCCCACCTTTAAATAGGATTTACATAAGGTGGGAATCCTTTGCTTCCCAAACTTGACCCCTCTTCCCTTCCAGTGGAAAGTTAAAAGAAGTTCCAGGTAAGGTTTAGTATCGGTGACAAGACCACCTGACTCTGTAGTATCACAGTGTCCATGAGTCAGTGGCAGTATGGAGGATCCGCAGGAAGGCCAACCCTTTTCACAGTCTATTGTCCTTGCTGGTGGGCCATCCACCCTGTACATTTTTCATTGTTGTGTTAGCAGAGGGCGTCACCCACAGTAGCATAGTTGAAATACAGATATATAGTCAATATTCCTAACTCAGATACAGAAATGATACAGGCATACAAATTGGATAATCACATTCAGTAAATTATAACCTTTCCAATGAAATCTTACAAGACCCATCTTGCATAAAGTACATCTCAGTTATGTCATATTCATATCATAAGCATATTTTCATAAATAATATGGAGTGAAATGTCACACCTTCTATCTGAGCTGGTCTTCAAGAGGTCCCAGTTCGCGCTGATGCCAGTAACCCACTGGGTGGAAGACTGGAGCATGATGACCTCCAGGAACCCTGCAGACCCAGGTTTGAGAGCCACAGGTCATGACACAAAGGAGTGGAAGGAAAGAGGCACAGAGAGGTGAAGCCGAACTGGAATTAGAATGGGGCCTCCAGGCTCCCAGCCTAATACCCTGTCCACATCACAGATAAATATTGACTAGCCCCCTACAAGGAACGGATGAAAAGCTTCAGGAGAGACCATATCACACCTCATGCCAGTTCTAAATGTGATCCTAGTCCCTAGCCCAAGAAGAACATCATGCCTGAAGTAGCGAGATAGAGGATGGATAAGCCATGCACTCTCTGACTATCACCTCTCCCTTTAGTTGCCCCACCCGAGGATCTGCGAGTGGCTGGGATCAGCGACAGGTCTATTGACCTGGAATGGGATGGGCCGATGGCAGTGACAGAATATGTGATCTCCTACCAGCCAGTGGTGCCGGGGAGCCTTCAGCTCCAGCAACGGGTGCCTGGGGACTGGAGCGCTGTCACTATTAAGGAGCTGGAGCCGAGCCAAACATATAACATCAGCATCTACGCTGTCATCAGCGACATCCTTAGTGTCCCCGTTACTACCAAGGTGACTACCCGTAAGTATTGCTTCTCCACCATACAATTTTATCATAGAATATCAGGGGTGGAAGGGACCTCAGGAGGTCATCTAGTCCAACCCCCTGCTCAAAACAGGACCAATCCCCAACTAAATCCCAAAATGGCCCCCTCAAGGATTGAGCTCACAACCCTGGGTCTAGCAGGCCAATGCTCAAGCAACTGAGCTATCCCTTTAGCCAGAAATAACAGAAAGAAGAGCAGTCTCATATATACCCATGGACCCTGATAGACAGCTTTCCCAGTCTAATACAGTTTCTGGGACATGGTTGCCATCATTTAAAATTGCTTGTTTAAGGCTGGTTGAAATTTTTCCATCAAAACTGTTTTTCAACAGAAAAGTGGGTTTTTGACAAAACTAATTTTTTTCACAAAAAAGTGTCCACTTTCCACAGAAAATGGACAATTTTGTCAAAAACTTGAACACCTGAAAACCAAAAAGTTTCCAGGTTTTGACCAAAAATAAGAGTATTTCTATTAGGAACTACTGTCACAGCACCTCCTGCCCCCATTCTCCTCCAGGACTGGATTCCCTAGTCACATTGCATCTCTCATGCTGTTCCATGGCCGGCGACTCCCAGGATGCACGTGGGTCGTAAGATGGGAGGATTGTGGTGCATCATGGGAGATGTAGTCCAACTGGGAAACTTGGCCCATAGAGGAGAATGAGGACACAACATGCTTGAAATACAACTCCCATTTGGCACCTCCACAGCATTTCCAAATCAAATTTTCCATTTTAAAACTGAAAGTTTACATCTGAAAATTTTCAGCTTTCCATTTTTTGCTGAAAAGTTAAAATTTTCCTTGGGGGAGGGGACATTTTCCAACCAGCTCTGCTGCTTGTAAAATAATGCTTTGGTAGCACCAGAACATCTCTGAAATAAAGCTAACCCCATACAGAACTCTTCCTGAATTAAAGCTGGCTGTTATTGACATAATGCTCTTGTGGAATGAATACCAGTGATGCCTTTGCTAATACAGAACCTGATCCAAACCTCATCAAAGTTAATGGGCGTCTTTCCATTGATTTCAGTGGGGTTTGGATCAAGCATATAATGCTGTCAAAAGGGACTAAAATTCTGGTCTAAGATTGCCCTAAATGTAGTTTTCCCCTCAACCTCACAAACACACAGGGTACAAGACTATCTCTCATACAAGGCTGCACCTGATACATGGATGCCTTTTCTTGTTTATTTTCCTTGAAATCTCCCATGATGCACCACAATCCTCCCATTTTATAATAGAGACAGACCTGAGCATCAAAAAAATCACATCTACATCCCCAACAGTTGGTCTGTGATTTTGGTTCAGTCCATCTCTAGGATTGAATAATGAAAAGTGAATGTCAGGAGTTCAGATTAATTTTGAGTATACTCCTACAATTCATGGAGGACAGGTCCATCAGTGACTATTAGCCAGGATGGTCAGGGATGCAACCCCACGCTCTGGATTTCCCTAAACCTCCATCTGCTAGAAACTGGGACTGGACGACAGGGGATGGATCACTCAATAATTGCCCTGTTCTGTTCATTCCCTCTGAAGCATCTGGCATCAGCCACTGTCAGAAGACAGGATACTGGGCTAGATATTGGTCTGACCCACCATGGCCATTCTTATGTTCTTAATTCTCAAAAGCTTATCCAAACTTATCCCCTGAAGCACTGCCCTCTCCCAACCTCCTACATAAGGCCCTTCCTTACACAGCTTTAGCTATTTGAGGTAATTCTATGGCCTTTATTACCATAATATCTGAGCACCTCACAATCTTCAGTATGTTTCTCCTCACAGCAGCCCTGTAAATTAGGAAAGGACACATACCATTATCTCCATTTTCCCATTGTACAGATGGGGAACTGAGGCACAGAGAGACTAAGTGACTTGGACTAGGTCACAGAGGGAATCTGTGTCAGAGCAAAAAACTGAACCTAGGTCTCCCAAATTCCAGGCAAGCATCCAACCCACTGAAACATTCTTCCTCTCTATCACAGCCATATTACACACGTGGCCTTGATAATATCCACAGTGCTATTAGAAATGTGTCTGGGTGTGAAGATGGCTCATTAAAAGCATTAAAACTGCCCCTTTTTCACTTTCAGCAGTGCTTTCTCCTCTCATCACTGAGTTTCCATTTGACACAGGGAACTGGGGTTTTTTTGTGTGTGGAGGGGTTAAAATAATCCCACTTAATTTCTCACTCTATTAAATTGATTCTGGAAATGATGCTTCCTCTTAATGACCGACTGTCACATGCTGCCATCATGAATGCAGAGGAGAGAGGAAGTTGCTCACAGGAGAGCGGTCTGGAACATGGAATTTCAATCCAAAGGAAATTTTGAGGAATTGGAAAAAAAAATCAGGATGAAAAGGAGAAACCTCAACATTTTTCACAGGGCAGAAATTCCAGAAAAATCCATTCTGGCAGAATCAAAATGGAATTTTTCAGCTGCTCATCTGCCCTCCTGGAGGCTCATGTCAATTTCACTTTCTGCCTGCAGGGAGAACCTGAAATGGACAAGAGTCTTCCAGACAGGCTGACAGAGGTCCAGTGCCCCAACTCTCCACCTCCCCCGCTGTCAGATTTCCCATCTCCCTATCACTCTGGCTGTGGCTCCCAGGGGAAAGGGATACTGACAAGATCCTTCCAGACAGGAAGACAGGGCACCAATCGTTTGGATTTTCCTAATGTAACATTAACATTTTTCAACAAAAATGAAAATTTTACCACAAAAAAGTTTGATTTTGGGGGAGGGGAGGGCATTTTTCACTGGAAACTCATTCCGACAACTGTCAGTACCTACTTCATAACACTCCCCCTTGACACTAGCAGTCAGGTTTACGCAGCCTGTTCCCTCCTAGATGCGCACAGTCAAAGGAGAACTGAGCTGTCAGGGATGTAGGGTGTCCTGTGCCTAGTGCTGTCGGGAGCTGTGTCATTAAAGCAGGAACAGAGCCACAGCCTAGCTAATGTGCTCCGCATTGCTGCATTCCAGATCTCTCCACTCCACAAGGGCTGCAGTTCAAGACGATCACAGAGACCACCGTGGAGGTGCAGTGGGAGCCCTTCTCTTTCTCTTTTGACGGCTGGGAGATCAGCTTCATCCCCAAGGTAACAACAACAGGGACCACCATGCCTCTGCCCTGCCACTGCTGGCCACCCAAAGTCAGCTCTGTGGGTTAGTCACAATAATAGGTCCCTATTTAAAGGAGCAGTCACACACACAGAACAGGGCACAGTGCAGGGCTGGGTAAACACCATCTGAATAAACCCCTACTCTGCCCCCACCCACCCACCCCAAAACAAAGCACTAAAACACCAGGTCACAATCTGGATCAATTGATCTCAGCTCTGCACTGAACAGTATTTTCCCTGGATCCTTGGTATCAGGGCCTGCATCCCTATAGAGGGAATTCCATTAAAAAGATCCTACATTTACCATATAAACAAATGGGTCCTCTAGCTCTCATCCCCTCTCTTCCTCTATCTGTCCTCTTGCTCTCTTCCCTTCCTCTCTCTTGTCATCTCCTTTCTCATACCTTTCTCTCTCTCTCTCTTCTTCATTCTATTTTCTTTCTCCATCCTTCTTGCCCTGATTTTGATCAGACTTTTCTGAACAATTCAGCAATTGATTCATCTTTTCTAACTTATCAGTGTGAAGATGAGGCATTTGATCACCATCTCTAAAAACCCATTATAGAAACCTGTTTGGGTGTCTAAAGCTAGGCACCTAAATCCATTTTTAGCAACCCAAATATGAGGCCTGATTTTCAGAAGTATTGAGCACTTAGTAGCTCTCGGACTCCAAGCAGCCTAAATCACAATTAGAAATAATTCTGGCTGCAAAATTGTAACCACAATTATAGAACAGATACAATTTGTGCTTGCAAAAATGAAGGTTGAGGGCTGAAACTGTTGCCCTACATTTCAAACATTTTATCTGCATAGACAAAACAACAATAAAGTGGTCATTAATGCTATATTTAATATTTATTCTCAGTTATTGTACCACTTGTATAGAACTACAACTCAAATTGTATCTGGCACCTCTCTACAAGCGTATCTTACACATCTTACAATAAAAGAAATGTGGATGAAGAGCCCAATTATATTGCCTTGACTCAGGAAAAACTCCCACTGAAGTAAACAAGGGTTCTGTGAAATAAAGAACTGCAGAACTGGGCCCCTGAAGGTGTGAAAACATACAATCAGAACCAGTACAAAAACAAAATCAAGATGAGCAGAAATTGACAAAAACAACTTTGTTTTCTAACTTTGGTTTCCAAAAGGGCTGGAGGGATATTTTTGTAATTTTATGTGTGTGTATACACACACACACACACACAAAATTCTCTTATGAGTGGCAGTTCATGTATTGCATTTATAAGCCCAGAGGAAATTTTCATTCAAAAACAGGATAAACCACTAAAAAATAAGAAATTCTAATGGAAACACTACCAGAACCTTAAGTGAACTAAACTAGCACATCTACAAACACTAGTGAATCAATCATTACAACATAAGGATTGACATGAATGCTAGGATATCCATTTTAAGATGGGGAAACAGAGTCTCAGAAGTGCACTTAGCTGTCTCACCCAATTTCTTTGTGAAGATCACCATCCCTCCCTAGAGTCACTGTACCGTCCTAATGTTCATGGCTCTGTCCCATGTCCCAAGGAAATAGTCCCTTGTTTGTCTCAGGCATGATAGTGCAGGGTCGCAACGCATCCAGACTCGATGCCACAAGTAGTCCTTGACATCTTAACTTGACATCACGAGGTGGAGCTACAAGCGTAATTATGTCACGATGCAATGCAATCTGTGACATTTTATTTCGGCCTGCACAAGAAAGACAAACCACTGGCCACCATTTTCCTATTAGACCTTAGTCCACATTATACAAATGCAGTTTAATTTTCCCAAGCGGGTACAGTAACTCCTCACTTAACATTGTAGTTATGTTCCTGAAAAATGCAACTTTAAGTGAAGCGATGTAAACTAATCCAATTTTCCCATAAGATTTAATGTAAATGCGGGGGGTTAGGTTCCAAGGAAATTTTGGGGGGCAATATATACTGTACAGTACTGCACTGTGGTGGGGAGGTGCCCCTGGCTTACCGATGGGGCTCAGGGCTGGGGGTGCAGGGTCTGGGAGGGAGTTAGGGTGCGGGAGGGCACTCAGGGCTGGGGGTGCAGGGTCTGGGAGGGAGTTAGGGTGCAGGAGGGCGCTCAGGGTGGGGGTGCAGGAGGAGGCTCAGGGCTGGGGTAGGCAGAAGGTGCAGAGCACTTACCTGGGGCAGCTCCTGTTTGGTGCAGGGGGTGTGCAGGTGGCTCTGCACAGCACGGCACCACCCCCATTACCACGATTCTGGGAGTCGTGATTTTGGGAGCTGCCCCCCTCCCGCAGGCAGGGCAACCCGGAATGCAGGGGCTTTAGGGGCTGCAGGGCCCTGGGCTAAGGGGGCCCCGGGGCCCTGGCCTGCAGCTCTAAAGCCCCTTTCAGAATGTGACCCTGCGAGCACGGGCCGGAGGACTCAGGAGGAGCAGGGGCAGCCACGCAGTCAGTGGCCGGAGAGAAGCGGCGCTTTCCCCTTCAAAGCCGGCCAGAGAGAAGCGGCCCTTTGAAGGGGAAAGCACCGCTTTTCTCCGGCCGCTGGCTGCGCGGCTGTCCCTGCTCCTCCTGAGTCCTCCAGCCTGTGCTCGCAGGGCCACATTGCGAAAGGGGCTTTAGAGCTGCAGGCCGGGGCCCCCTTAGCCCAGGGCCTTGCAGCCCCTAAAGTCCCTGCGTTCCAGGTGGCCCTGCCTGCCTGGGGCGGGGAGGGCAGCAACTTCCCCGCTTGCTCACTCCCTCCCTCCCAGAAAGTCCTAAGTGCCGCCAAACAGCTGTGGGAAGCACTGGGAGGGAGGGAGGGGGAGGAAGCAGAGAAGAGGGACTTGTGCAATGCTCCCTTGTAAAGTCAGCCAAACGACGTTATAAGGGAGCATTGCACTACTTTAAATGAGTATGTTCCCTAATGGAGCAGCGACGTAACTTCAAAACAACATTAAGTGGGAGGACGTTAAGTGAGGAGTTACAGTACAGGTACAAGTAACACCTTGGAATGGAACAGGACAGGTACAGTAGAAAAAGTTTGTGTGGAATCTGAATTTTATAAACAGTGGTGCTCTACATGATAGGAGAAATAATAATCATGCTGCAGTGTGTGATTAATAAAGAAAGGCAAGTCCCTCCAGTGGCTTTGAAAATCTCAGCCTAAATGCATTATCTGTAAATTTCAAGGGAACTTGTCAGGTCAAATGTATCCCAACTTTAAATTTTGTAAAACTAAATTCTTAAAATCCTAAGACCAACAGAAACATTTCCAAGGTATTTTAAAACATTCCAAATAGCAATATTTCCCTCCAAAACATCACAGCATTGCACTGCCATTCTAAAACTCTGAAAGTGAAAAGTGACTAGACACTGACTATAACTAAAATGAAACTGACCAGCTATTTTCATTGTTTAGTGGAAAGAAATGCAAATATTAAACAAACAGCATCAAGAGTGAAAAGTAAATATACGCTACAGCAATAGTATCACATTAACATTAAAGCTGTGGTTTATGTGGCTATGAAAGTAGGATACCATTTCTTTCTGTGCACTGTACCTCATATTTCTAAGAACTCTGTGTGAGACAGCAACTCTTGTTCTCACAATCCCTGCAGACTGCTATAGAGACAGATCCCTTGTACTCTTGTAAGGAGACTTTAATTCTGGTCTTTCTTGTTGCTGTTGCTCCATAATATAAAATAAAAGTGATTTCAGGTGGCAAATATATGGTGGCACTGTGTGAAAGGAAAAAACACAATGAGACTTGCAGCAATAGTGGGAACGGCTCTGCAAAACAATAGAGCTCAGAGAAAATGACAAAGCCACAAAGAGGTTAAAAAAAAAGAAAAGAATATTAGAAAAGGTAAAATGGCAATTTAGGGGTAAAGTGGAAGATTTCTAGTTTCATGAGAAAAAGGAAGAATGTGAATGGAAATCTATGTGCAAAGATTTGCTTAGTATATTATTAGTGAAGACAATGACAAGAAAAGTTTCATTTGGCTAACACTGGCAGGAAAGGTGACATTTACAGTTGCTTAAAGACTTACGTTTTCCAGAGGAAATACATGGAGTATAAAGACTTAATAGAGATACTTCAAAAGCATTGTGTGCCAAAAACAAAGGGCTTGCAGTTTCATAGCTATATATAAACCACAAGAGACTCCTGGCAGCCGAGAAGTGCCAGCAAAGAGAGAGGAATGAATCCTGGACCCTTTTCACTGCCTGTTCTCATGTGGAGTCGCTCTACCAGCTTGAACATGCGCACACTCGCACACTAGATAAAAATGGGGATTGAGAAAAATGCTGTCTGCCCTCCAGCCATCTGGAAGCAACAACTGAGGGGTGAGCAGCATGAAATGCATCTGACTCTGCTGGCTGCGAGGGGGCATTGGGACCCTTGGCAAAAGAGTCCACCCATCCTGAGGCATGTAATACCTTTTGGACAGACTGTACAGCCCTTATGCACATTTATGAGCACTTCCCCAGATCTGCAGACCCATTGAAAACAATGGGAATAATTGAATGCGTAAGATGTCACTACTATGAATAAGCGTCACTTATGAAGCAGACATGCAGGGAGTATGTAAGTTTTCCCCAGGTGGGTACATTATCCCCAGTGATTGTTGATGCTCTATATTTGAGGCCATGT
Organism: Trachemys scripta elegans; assembly: GCF_013100865.1. NCBI lineage: Eukaryota > Metazoa > Chordata > Testudines > Emydidae > Trachemys > Trachemys scripta. The sequence goes on along the minus strand of NC_048305.1, from coordinate 49,568,062 downwards.
TGACCTGGCATCTAACCCCATTATCTTCTCCAACTACTGCATCCTTTTAATACGTTACCAGTTTCAGACTCCCCCCTCCCCAACTTTCTGTGCGGATTTCTTTTTCAATCTCCCTAGAACAACGAAGGTGGCGTCATCGCACAGCTTCCTAGCAGTGTCACCACTTTCAATCAGACAGGACTGAAGCCTGGGGAAGAATACATCGTCAATGTGGTAGCCCTCAAGGAGCAAGCCAGGAGCCCTCCAACCTCCGACAGCATCTCCACCTGTGAGTGACTCCATCCTTTAGCCCTCGGGCATGCTCTATCTTTCCAGACCCAGAACGGGGCATGGTCCCAGTCTAGTGTAGCTATCCTTTCACCTCCAGGTCAGCAGGTCAGATCTAATCCAGTTCGGCAGAGGCTGAAGGCTTGTATCACTTGACAGCGGGGATCATTTGGGCCAAGTGAAATGAGGTGCTGGTCTCAATACAGATCCCAGGGGATGTGCATTCATATCACAGAAAACACCAACACAATTGGCATTAATTGGCAGTTTCAGCAGAGGAACCAAGGAACGATTAGGCCCTGGAGACTGAACTCCCCTCTCACCGTTAGAGGTGGTCCCACCAGAGCGTGGCAGCGGCACATTGATGGGTGGGTGTGGGGTAGTTTACATTTCTGCTGCCCATGTTGTACTAGTTCCCTGGGTAACAAGAAGAATCCAGTCTCCAGGGTTTTGTTCATGAACCTTTCACCGACAATACAGTCAAACAATGGGCCAAATCCCCAGTTCGTGTAAATCAGTGTAGCTCCATTGGCTTAAAACTGAAATGTTTTTAACCTCTGAAAAGATGCAGGTTTGGGTTTGCTTGGAGGGTCAGGTGAGGATTCTGATCATTTTACCCAAATACACCCTCCTTATCAAGGGTAACATGCAACACTGGATTTACTCTCTGCTAGATAAACTCAGAGGGCAAATTCACCCATGGAGTAACACCATTGACTTACACCAGGGATTACTTCGGTCTACATCATTTCTGCAAGGAAAGTAATAATTAGAGACAGCTCTGGACTGGAACATCAGAGCCAAATCCTCCCACTTTGAACTTGGGGGAAAGTCAGACACAAATGCAAATTCTGTGGCACAGGCCCAGTTATGCTAATAACACCTGACTGAGCTGTACAATTTCAGTCTCAAAGACACACTAAAGATGGATGAACTTCTAAGCTGAATGATGATTTGGATTAAACAAATGCCCTGAAATGTGGGGGCTTATCTGAATGATCTAATTCCATGTGGGCTGCAAACCGGGTGCAGAAGCACTGCAAGAACAGCCCTTCTCCCAGTATTTTGACACTTCTTTTGTACTTAAACCCCTTTGCGGAAGACTCAGTGAGCTTGATAACAGCAAAGGGAAAACTAATTCCCCTCACTGTGGCATAGAGCTCACATGCTTCCTTTCCTTCTCCTTTCTCCCCATACTCCCCAGTGCATCCTGGGAACTGTAGTTCCTGGGCTCAAAGCTCCAGGACCCATGTAGGAACAAACTTACAGACTGGGATAACTATCTGCCCCTAGCTAGATACAATTCCCCCCACTCCTGGCCTGATGCTCATGCAGGGAAAGCATGGAGAAACGTTAACTGAGCTCAAACAAGGACCAGTTTCAGTTCTAAGTGAAGGCTCAGATCAATTATAGTTCTGTCAAAGTAAGTTTCCCCCCCTCTAGTGATCTCATCTTAGGCACATTTCTGAGGATGGAGACTGAGTGTTCCCAGTTCCCCAAAAGTGCTTGTACCAATGTAGTCCACCAGCACACCCAAATAACACGTTAAGATCCAAATCCGGGGAGGTGCTGAGGGCTCTCAAGAACATAAGGATGGCCATGCTGGGTCAGACCAAAAGACCATCTAGCCCACTATCTCATCTTCCGACAGTGACCAATGCCAGGTGCCCCAGAGGAAATGAACAGAACAGATAATCATCATTCCCAGCCTCACATTGATGGACTCAGCTCTCTTCGGAACCAATTTTTTATGCTAGCCACAAGCCCACCAGTCTCCCCCACAGACAGACGAGATTAGAGTCTCCAGGCGTGTACTCCGAGAGCTAATTAACCCTTTCATTGCTGAGTCAAAGGTAACACTGAGCAAAGCAGATAGCTAAGTTCTCACTCTGAATCCTTGCGAGCCAGTCAGATAGCTCCCTCCGGCCACACCATTTACAAACAGAAACTCACATATCAACAGCTCTGTGAAGGTTACAAAGAGACCTGTTCTAATGAGGTTGCTAATTAGGGCTTTAATGGAGCTGGAGACTGAAGGGCTCCTAGGAAAGTTATCCTAAAAAGCACAAGATAACAGAGAGGTCTCTACAGTCAGCACAGGAGGGTCTTTCTAACATTAGAGGAGAGAATCTATCATCTTGCTGCAGATGTTAGTCTACTTGATCTCCGCAAACAAACACAAATTCTTTCCTATTGCTTTGTTTGTGTGTTTAGCAGCTGCTTGTGTAACGTGGCTTAATAGAGACACCTACTGGTCATGACTAAATGTTTCCATTCCCCTAACTAGTGAAGCTGTTACACATAGAGCAGCCTCAGACTCACAGTGCTTTCAGTTCATAAGGGATCGTGCAAAGTAGATTAGTAGATTCATAAATCTTCAGGCCAGATGAGCCTCCTGCAAAACACAAACCATAGAATTTCACCCCATGATCCCCGCCTCGAACTCAACAATGTGTGGTTCTTGATAGGCTCCAACTGCAAAGAGATGGGTTCAAGCTGCTGGATCCCAGCTTTCCCAGCATGTGGGGGTTTAGATCTGGGGGGTTGGTTTGGCTTGGCCCATTATACAGAGAGGGGTCAGCCACAGAGCCTGGATCTGGCTATGACTGCTCCTAAAGCTCCAGAGATTTTTGAATCTGGAGATTTGGTTGACTCTCTCTAATGCGAGCCTTTCTGTTCTGTTTTGGTTCATGGGAGGTTGGAACCCCATCCATTTGGTTTTAAGTTGCAATGAACCCAAAATCTCAGAGTGAAGCTCATCTGAAATAGCCAAAACTTGTCTTGTTTTGAGCAGAAACAGGATTTTCCACTCAAAGCCATTGCGCAGTCCAGGCGCACCAACCTCTGAGAGACCCCAGTGGGTGGGGCTGGAACCTCTACACCTTTGCCAATGTGGTTCAAACGTTCTCCACTGAAGTTTTGCCCAGCTCTGGTCACAAGGAATTCACCGGATTCGAGACAGATGCTGACCAGGTTACAGTCCATTAACACTCCCATGTTAAATGTTCACACAGAGGCTGGTATTTTCAAAGTTGCATAAGGGAGCTAGATGCCCAAATCCCATTGAATTTCATTGAGGTTTGGGAACCTAACCCTCTTAGGCAGCTTTGAAAATCCAAGCCAAAAACGCAAGCTCCACATTTTCTGCAGTAGCAACAGCAGTTTCCATGGCTGAACTCTTGATTTTTTTAGCCACTAATTAGTCTATCCACCTAAGCAGACAACCGTGCAGGACTTGGAGGCATTGCCCCATTAATATAACACCTACAATCTAAGGGTACATCTACACTACAGGGGGGAGTCGATTTAAGATACGCAAATTCAGCTACGTGAATAGCGTAGCTGAATTCGACGTATCGCAGCCGACTTACCCCGCTGTGAGGACGGCGGCAAAATCGACTTCTGCGGCTTTCTGTCGACGGCGCTTACTCCCACCTCCCCTGGTGGAGTAAGAGCGTTGATTCGGGGATTGATTGTCGCGTCCCGACGGGATGCGATAAATCGATCCCCGAGAGGTCGATTTCTACCCGCCGATTCAGGCGGGTAGTGTAGACCCAGCCTTAATCCACTAAACTAATTTGGAATAAGATTCCCTGTTCTCGAATAAGAGCATCCACATCTGCAGTTAATCAGGAAGAGCTATTTTGGAATAACTGTGTGTGTAGAAACCTCTTAGATCAACCCAACACCTCAGCCCCCTCTGAAGATCTAGATATTCAGTATATGTTTATTATCCAATGAAACCTGTCCAACATACAAAATGCACTTAAAACAAAACATTTTTGTTTTGCACTAACTAAACCCTGGCTTACAAGGCCAGCACATTTAGTACTAGTTACAGAATACAATTTAGGCTGTCACTAGTAAAACTAACAAACAAACAAGCCTCCATACAATATGAACCTGGATTATAGATCTCAGATCCCCAGGTAGAAAATAAGTCTCAGAATTGGCTGCGCAGCAGGCACTGCATGTTAATGTTGCTACAGTACATGAACAATACACAGATGCTTGGCTCCTGTCATTACAATACCTACAGACAGGCAAAGCAGTTAGAATCAAACAGCATCAATCCAGAATTTGAACCCAAACTTTTCACCGGGTAACTTTTTTCTTTAGATTATTTTTTATTTCCATGTGGTCCCTGCACTTCTGGATTTCTTCTAAGGCCTTGGCTACACTTACCAGCTAGTTCGACGGCTGGAAATCGAAGTTCTGGGTTCGACTTATCGCGTCTAGTCTGGACGCGATAAGTCGAACCCGGAAGTGCTTGCCGTCGACTGCGGTACTCCAGCTCGGCGAGAGGAGTACCGCGGAGTCGACGGGGGAGCCTGCCTGCCGCGTGTGGACCAAGGTAAGTTCGAACTAAGGTACTTCGACTTCAGCTACGTTATTCACGTAGCTGAAGTTGCGTACCTTAGTTCGAATTGGGGGGGGGAGTGTAGACCAAGCCTAAGAGAGGAAGTAGAAATGTCAACACAACCTTGTGGGATTTCCTGATCAAACAGGGAGCAATGGAAATCCCAGGAGGTATTCCTTCTCTCTCCAAGCTCTAGAGATCTGTCTACAACTCCTCTCTCTTTGTAAAGGATGGGTAGAACCTCTGGGATATTGTAACTAATGTCGAGTTTTGAAAAGTCTCTTGAAAGTGCTAGTTGTTTTCTCAACTCTTCTCATATTTTCAGCACACTGGAAATCTACGGATTATTAAAAATTGGCAGACAGGTGTCAAAATGTAATTGTAAATGGGGAATTATCATTAAGCCTGGATGTTTCTAGGAGGGTCCTGCAGGGATCAGTTCTTGGCCCTAGGCTATTTAACATTTTTATCAAAGACCTGGAAGAAAACATAAAGTCATCACTGGTAAAGGTTACAGATGACACAAAGATAGGGGAAGCAGTAAATAATGAAGAGAAGATGTCATTGATACAGCACAATCTGGATCTCAAAGAATATGCATTTTAATATGACCAAAAGTAAGATCATACATCTGGGAATAAATAATGCAGGCTTTACTTACAGAATGGGGGACTCTATCCTGGAAAGAAGCAACTCTGAAAAGAACTTGGTGTTAATGGTGGATAATCAGATGAACATGAGCTTCCCATGCAACACTGTTGGCCAAAGGGGCTAATATGATCCTTGGATGTAGAAACAGGGGAATATTGAGTAGGAGTAGGGAGATGATATTTTCTCTGTATTTGGCACTGGTGTGACCACTGTTGGAACACTGTCCAGTTCTTGAGTCCGCAATTCAAGAAGGATGCTGATAAATTGGAGAAGGTTCAGAGAAGAGCCATGAGAATGATTAGAGGTTTGGAAAACATGCCTTATAGTGAAAGACTGCACAGGAGTTGAATCTGTTTAGTTTAACAAAGAGAAAGTTAAGGGGTGACTTGATCAGTCTATAATAACTGACATGGGGAACAGAACTCTTCAGCCTAGCAAAAAAAGGTATGACAAGATAGAATGGCTAGATGTTGAAGCTAAACAAATTCAGACTAGAAATGAGGCACAATTTTTTAACAGTGAGGACAATTAACATTTGGAACAACTTACTGAGAGTTGTGGTGGGTTCTCCATCTGTGGGAATTTTTAAATCAAGATATATTTTTAAATCTTTTTCTAAAAGATCTGCTTTAGTTCAAACAGGAATTGATTCAGGGAAGTTCTCTGGCCTCTGCTATACAGGAGGCCAGATTAAATGATCACAATGGTCCCTTCTGGCCTTGGAATCTATGCTGTATGGCTTACTCTTCTTGGTTTAGTCCCACTCCATATGAGTCTTGGCATATCGGAAGAAGGTTCCCATGAACACTCTAAACCTGAACCAAACCCAAGAATCTATTCAGATCTATCCACCCTTTAACAGACCCCTTCCCCTACATCCTATTGCTTGGCAGCCACAAACAACTCATCTAGCCAGCATGGCATAGCCTGGAGGCCTATCTCTAATCCACGGACCCTGAGCTGGGATCTTGGGTCACAACTCACATTAGTTCTTTTCCTCCTACCATTGCCTGGATACTAAGTTGAAAGTGGTGATGGGCCACTTCAAATATCAGATGTAGCAAGACTGAGCCCTCTCTTTCCCCAGGGCCGGATGCCATGCAATTGACATGTTTTCTGTCTGTGTTTAACTCCCTGAACTAACATGCTTCTTTGGTGTCCAGTAATTGATGGGCCAACCCAAATCCTGGTGCGAGACGTCTCAGACACGGTGGCCTTCGTGGAGTGGACCCCGCCCCGAGCTAAAGTAGACTACATCCTGCTGAAGTATGGCCTGGTGAATGGGGAAGGGGGGAAGACCACGTTCCGACTGCAGCCTCCCCTGAGCCAGTACTCGATGCAGGCCCTGAGGCCCGGCTCGCAGTACGAAGTCTCTATCTCTGGGGTCCGAGGGACCAACGAGAGTGACCCTGCTGTCACTACCTTCACAACAGGTACGTCAGTGCCATTTAAAAGGCTAGCTAGAGTCTAGTCCAGTACACAGCCAGCCATCAAGAGACCCGCATAACAAACAGGTTGACTCACTGGATGACGGACGAACAGATTGACTTGAATCAGTGACGCACAGGCTGAGACTCAGCTCCCCTCACAAATAGATTGATTCCCTTTCTGACAGACCTATCAGGGCCTTCTGCCTGACTGCCCCCACAAACAGGCCAACGCACTGACTGACAGACACAGACACACCCAGCTAGCTGGCCAGTTCATGGACTGATAGCCTGGGTAGGCAACTGGCTTTAACACAATGGACTGCCAGACAGACGCTGCCATACTAAATGCACTTCCTCTACTCGTAACGGGAGTAGAGCCTCTTTCCTTCAGGGTCACGCCCAGTGTCTTCTCCTCTTACTAGAGCAGTGACCAGACACAACGTCTCACTCCTCCACTGCCATCTGCTGCCTGTATGCGCACTGCTGAACCAACACCACTGAGCTCCAGGAGACCTGTCTTATGACAGCCTTCGATATAAGCCGACTGTACAGTGAATCTCTGACTCACTGCATAATCTCTGATCCTGCATAGCATCAGAGTAAATACTTCTTGGGTGAAGGATTTTTCTACTCTGACAGATCTGTATGGTATCTCTGTATGTTTCCCTCTACAGTATATACTCATCTATCAGAATTTTACAGTATGTACTTGTCTCGGTTTCTATCTACAGAATCTGTTTGCCTGTCCTATTTGCAATATGTATTTGGCAGGAGAAAAAAAATCCTAGGTCTGCAGTGTAATACAATGGTTTAGATTCTCAGCTGGTATAAATCGGTGTAGTTCTATTGAAGTCAATGGAGCTATGCTGATTTTTGCCCAGTAAGTATTGCATTAAGGTAATGCTTTGTAACCCAGAGATATTGATTTGCTGCAAGATGCAACAAGGTACAGGAATTAATTTCCATGAGTGTATGTTGTGCGGCTGGATCCAGAGCTCCATTTTCCCAAAGTTCAGACCTATGTTTTAGTACAACCCACATCCCCATAGTATGTAAGCACATCACAAGGGCATGGGTTTGGGTTATTAACCAGCCCCTGCAAGTTCAAAGAAATTCAGGTCTTCAGATTAGTTTGAGCCCATAACCAAGATATGCAAAAATGGAAATTAGACTCCTAAATCCATATTTAAGAACCTAAATAAGTCGCCTGATTTTTCAAAAGCACTAAGCTACTGGAAGCTAAGTACTTTAGAAAATAAGGGCACTTCTTTAGATGCCTAAAGGAGGAGGAGTTAGGAGCCTAATTTTAGGTACCCATTTTTTGAAAAAAATTGCCCCATCTATAGCTATTCAAATTGAGAGAGAGGAGATGGGGGAGAGGGGTGCCACCTGAGACAATCTGCCGTCAAGCAACTGAAAGTGACACAGTTAAAAATTTGGTTATCTTATTTTGATACTTTATATGAATACTCTAACCGGTCGGTAAACCTTTAATTAATGCTAAGCCTATGGATGGCTAACAGGTTTAATTTACCGTGCCATAAAGGAGAAGCTAGAGAGCATCTTTCAGTGCTATTTTATGGTTTATAAATTACCTGTCATATATATTCTCAGTGGATACCAGTGCTTCTAGGACAGTAACTGTAGTGTCTCTACTGTATATATTTAGAATGAGATGTACAGTGCTATCAATTTGCTGAATTCGCCTTTCCTTATATTATCGCTATGAGTTGTTATGATCAAAAAGTCCCTCCAAAAACAAATGAACAAAAATATACAGTTAGATGGGATCTACCGAGTATAATTTTACCTGTGAACCGAAAAGTAGTTATACCCTGGATATAAAATGGCCGAATCCTGCGCTCAGATATACCTGTGCAATCCTGTTGATCAAAGTAGGGTTGCATGAATGTAAATGAGGGCAGAATTTGGTACAATATGTACAGTAATATGTAGCAGTGTTAAACAACAAGGCTTGCTATCAAGGCAGGATTTACCTGCCTATGAGTCTGTGATGAGCCATAAGAGCTTGTGGTTAAGGCACTCAGGAGGAGTCCTAGGTTCAAATTTTGGCTCTGCCATAGACTTTTTGCCTTACCGTGCCTCAGTTTCCCCATCTGTAAAATGGGAATAATAATAATAATTCCTTACCTCGTTGAGGTATTGGGTGGATTCAATTTCAACATGCTTTTTTAAAAAAAAAAACAGCGAGGGTAATTCATCATTGGAACAATTTATTGAGGGATGTGGTGCATTCTCCATCACCTGAACTCTTTCAATCAAAATTGGGTGTCTTTTTACAAAAGAGATGCTCTACTGTCCATCTCCATTCACTGGCCTGTGTTATGCAGGAGGCCAGACTAGATGATCACAATAGAGCCCTCTGACCTTAAAATCTAAGAATTAATGTAGGGGGCTGAGCTACCACAGAGACAGGGATCATATAACTACCTTGATATCCAGACAGCTCAGCAAGTGCAACTCCCTGCAGGTTAGATCACGGTTAGTGTCTGGGGTGGTAGAATACCATGGTCTCACAATAACACAGCTTGGATTCCTTGCCAACACATGAAAGCATTTCCTCAGCTGCAGATGGGGGCAATCCTGGCAGATGGAACTGCATTTGTTTTCTTATCTTGTATAGAGATCGATGCACCCAAGAACCTCCGGGTGGGCTTGCGAACATTGGCCAGCCTGGAACTGGAGTGGGACAACAGTGAGGCGGAGGTGCAGAACTACAGGGTGGTGTATAGCACGCTAGCAGGCGAGCAGTACCACGAGGTGCTGGTGCCGCGGAATGCTGGCCTGACAACCCGGGCCACCCTCACAGGTAAATCCCTCTGTTAGGGCCTTTGTTAGCAGCTACATGGATGCTGGGCAGCCTGTTTTTCTCCATGCACTGGGCCCCATTCAGGAGACCAGGGAGGGAGACCAAGCCCATGCAACATACAGCTTCTTCCATCCCACTCCCTATGTACTGAGATGCTCTTGAGACAAATTGGGCCTGATTCGCCCATCACTGACTTCAGTGGAGTTTCCTGATTGACACTGGTGAGACTTAGGGTATGTCTGCACAGCAGTCATAAGTGTTTTGCAGCACCTGTAGACATACCCGAACTAGCTTTGATCTAGCAAGCGTGGCTAAAAATAGCAGTGAAGCCACACCTCTGCCAGGTCTTGCCCCGCACACAAGATCATGCAGTATCCGTGGTATCCTCCTGCATCTCTGACATCTATCTAGTGGATAGCCCGGTGGTCTGGCACTTGTCTAGCTGGAACCCCCATGTGTCTGTGGCATCTGGTTCTGGGCAAACTGAGTGATTTTTTGGGAAAGCCCAGGTCATACTCTGCTCGGTTGGAAAGTTGCAAACACAACAAAATTAATCACAAAAAAGACTGCAGGACCGGAAAGCAATTAGAGCAGTGAGTGTGACAATGGGGTGTGTGCAAAATTCAATATTAGATGTCATTTTTGCTGCATTTCATGAGGGCAACTGCCTTGAGAAGCAGAATTTGATTAGAGGGAGACTTCACAGACTCATGAAACCATGTTAATTTAACTTACCTGCCAGCTTTCTTCAGAGACGTTTGCAGACAAGCAGTGAAAGGTAAGTACTGCAAATGGGCCTAATTCTGCTGTCAATTACACTGGTGTAAATCTGTTGTTACTTCCTTGATATGAATATCATCCACCCCATGAAGTCAGTCTGGATTTAGCTCTATGTAATTAAGAGCAGAATCTGTTACTGAAATATTTCACTGAGAGCTGTTGCCAAGTAAAGCCAATTAAAGCAAACACAATAAAGGGGTTTCCTGGGCATGCATTTGTGGAGAAGGAAGGCTTGAGAGACATGCTGAAGAACTGCGACAGGCTTAAAGAGAACAGGCTGGTGGTGTCAAATGGCCTCTCTGGAGAGCCTGAGACACTGAAAACTAGACTAGACAAAATCTTAGATCAGTCTATTGTAGGGAATAACAACACTTCCTCCCCCCACCCTTTGGTCTGTCTTGTCGGTTTGGATTGTTCGCTCTTTGAGGCAGGGAATGGCTTGTCAATGTGTCTGTGCAGCACCTAGCACAGTGAGCCTCTGATCTCAGCTGGAGCGTCGAGGTGTTCCCACAATGCAAATATTTATAATGATAAAAATCATAAGGCAAAAGCTGGCACTAGAGGGTGAGTCTGGATGAAGAATCTATTTTCTGTCTATGATTCCGAGACAGGGAATTATGGACAGTGAAGAGAGGCAAGCACCAAAAGTCCATTACCTCAGCAACTGAGGAGATTGCAAAACTCCCATCGACTTGGGTGGAACCAGGATCTCACCCCAGGGCTATTTCATTTGTCCAATTCCTTTGTAAATTTCCATGTTGTTGAGTCTACTCCTTATACTAAAGGGATGCTGCCAAGGTCATTTAGGCCCCAAATTCTACATGGAGTTGGGGCCTGATTCATAGCCTGTTGGAATCAATGGGAGCCTTTCTGGGCTTTGGATCAGACCCATACTGAGGACAATGTTGGTGACGGATAGATTTGACTGAAAGGGTTATATAGAGAGTAAAGGGTCTGAGTACCTTAGAGTCTCCCTCTAATTGCTCCATGTAAATAAATTCCACCTGGAATTCTGCAGGGTATGACGTCTCCCCAGGTTTAGCTGGCACCCTTTGTTCTTGCCGTTAATATCAGCACCAGAAGTTTCATAACAGCTAGGCTTTCTGTTCCCCTCAGAAACATGTTTCCTTCCATGAATCCCAACCTAGTGTCTCTAACTGAGATGGCCCAGAGCTGAAACAACTGGATCTGTACTCAAATCTTCCTTCAAACCCAAAGGGGTTCAGATTCGGGGTCTTGGATCAGGTCTCTCTCTAGCCTCTCCAAAGAAGGCATCCAGATCTTTGAAAGGCCCTGGTTAGCGTGTCCCCCATATTGATGATCTCCTTTCCACAATGCAGAGGCCAGAATTATCCTCATATTGCAATGGTGTTTCCACCATTACCAATCTCCTATACAGTGCTAAGAGATTTCACTCTGGATCATGTTAAGAATGTGTTCCTAGATCGCTCCGGTATTGTAGCCATGTCGGTCCCAGGATAGTCAAGAGAGAAGGAGGGTGAGGTCCTTCTTTGATTGGACCAACTTCTGTTGGTGAAAGAGACAAGCCTCTGAGCTTACATAGAACGTTTCTTCAGGTCTGGGAAACTTAGAGCTCTGTGCAAGCTCGAAAGTTTGTCTCTCTCACCAACAGCAGCTGGTCCAATCAAAGCTATTACCCGACCCACCTTGTGTCCCAAGGGAGCACTGTCCTTTAGCATTCTCTGTAATGATTCTTTCCCATTACTCTTCCTTCACATGTCTCAACTCCAGAGAGTTGGAAGCTGACTCAGTGTAAGTGACTCATTTTTATATAGAGTCTTTCTTCCATCATTATCATCATCATATTCCAACTCTCATGGAAAACCTCAGGGCACCATATAAGGAAAACAAATACAGTGTAATTATAGCACAGTAAAACACTGCTCTGTTATAACAGAAATCACTGCAATTGACAGAGAGGGGTCACTTTGCCCATCACTGAAGTCTGGCAGCTCTTTAACAGCACAGCCACTCTGCACCCCCGCTGGGGGAGGGAAGGGAAGGGAAGACGACTAGCAGTATCCACTTAAACTGTGGGAAGAATTTAGGTCAGCGGAAGGTAATTAGCCAAACTGGAAGCTGAGCAGGTCTCCAGAGCTAATGTTCCTACTTTTGCAATGAGTGCCATAACATCTATAAGATCACAGCTGGGGATTACATGCCACCCAAACGCTAGTACGTGCACCAGCACAGAACTCCTAACACCATGACTGAGCACTGCACCACTGCTGACTCCAGGGGATGCATGGCTTCTGCTGAATATCTAACTCCACTTCCTCAGCATCGGAGGTTACCCTAGAGAGCTCCCAGCCAAATAACGGCCAAGGCTAACATTGCTTCTCTCATGCCCCCGAGGGAGTCTAACTGGATTGGAGTCAGAGTGCAGTGAGGAGCAGATGGTGGAGAGCTTGATGAGAAGAAGTTCTGCTGCCGCAAAGAGCTCTACGTAGGTGGCCTTTCATTCATGCCTCCAGGCACTCAGAGCAGGAGAGAACCAAGTTTCAAGGAACGTTCTGCTGGCCCTGTCAACGTGCAACTCTTCCTTGTTTTGTGGGGGATCCAGAGGGAGAGAACTGGGTCAGGTTTTATGATGGTAGTAACAGCATTTGCCTTCAGCTACCCCATCAGCCTGCCCAGCCCTTGGGATACCTACACCCACTACTGCTGCAGCTCTAGCCAGGATTCAGCACACCACGAGCAGTGGGCAGTAGGATGGCCTCTGGAGGGAAAGCAGTGATGCAGCTATTTGGATGGGCTGTAGTGTTGCCATCGGTTGCCTGGAAAAGGGAGTTATCTTCATTACTCTCTGGAAAGAGCTGTGCTTCTGAGTTTATCCAGTACATTGCTGGGTGCTGCAGTGAAGAAAGAATGGTATGTTCACACGGAGGGAACCAAATTCCCCAGTGGAATCAGCCCTAGGTGGGCTGACACCTGGCTAAAGAATATTTCAGGCTCTCCCCCTAGCCCTCCATCTCTTTCCCTTCCCAAGTTCCCCTCCTGTCTCTCTTTTCCTGCAGCCTGTTGGTTTCCATTTTCTTCCCCCTGGATAGAGTAGGGGACCTGTCTGCTGGCCATTCAGCCTCTTCTGGCAGCACATAATTTTGGGAGGGAATCACAGCACATGGGGTCTTCTGGCCAGATGGTTTCTTCCTGCAGCTGAATTCCAGCCAGCATCACGGTGCCCCCTTAAACGCAGCCTCTTGGTCAGCCCACACTTAAAGCCAGCCCAGTGACCCAGGATATCTCCTAATCTAATGATCTTTGCCTTTGGCCTAAGTCTTAGCTACTGCTCATCCCCACATCTGGATACTGATATACCAGTGCCATGTGTGCCAAGGTGCCCAATGATTTCACAGTCCAGCTGTTTTTGTTGGGCTAGGGGAGAACCTGGTGTGTGGAATGGCATTGCCACCAAGTGGCCGGTTTAGTGAACTAGCTCATGCCCATTTCCTACAACACACGTGGAAAATTAGGTCTTTCTCACAGTAGGCCCCATATAATTGTCTCATGAGGGTGCCTGCCAGCTTTGCTCCATTTGAAGGTGAAAGTAGGGCTTCTTAGGTGCTATCCCTGTAACCCAAGCCTGGGATCTGAAAGTCAAGCTGTGTCCTTCCTTTCTAGCATTGCCTCACAGTAATTGAGGTTCTGCAAACAGAACTTAGTTAACCATTCTGTTGATGATACATGATCCAGAACATACTCCAGCTCCCTCTCCTATAGCTTTATGAGCTGCAGCAATGAAAATTAATAGACGCTTAAGACAAGATCCTCAGCTGATGTAAACTGGTGTAACTCCATTGGACTCTCTTTATATCAGCCAAGCATCTGGCCCAGAGAGAGCTGTGGAGTAGAAAGGACTGAAGATCACTTTTGTGACCCTGGAAAATGAGCAGAGTAGGTACTGGAATTAAACAGTTTAGGTGGACACTAGTCTTTTTTTCAAAATCAGATATTGTTGTGGGGAATTTTTTAATTTTAATTTTCCAGGGTCTTTCCCCCCATGAAATCGAAAAACACACATTGTCGTTTTTATTTGGTCCTTCTCCACTGATCCTTTAGCCTCTCCCTTCCTTGCTTCAGTCTCTCTTCCTTCCCCTTTGCAGTGGCCAAAATGGAAACAGGGGAGATGGAAGAGCAAATTCAAAATTCCAAACCTCAACATTTTTGCAAAAAAAAGTGCAATAACTGAAAATACTGTTTCTTTTGAAAACTGCCAAAACAAAAATAACCTTGATGGTTATTCTTAATCTTTGGCCAACTTCCTCCCTGGTTTTTGGCCAGCTCTAGTGCGGAGATTGGCATGGAACTGCTGTCCATCACTCATCCTCATACACAACCACACATGGGCCTTGGAGGATTCCTATCCTGAGTACAAAAGGAAGGAAGGAGCCAGGGGAGAAGATATTACTCATCTCTGTTTAACTGCTTGGGAAAGCAGCACTCAGGTGCTGCACAGATTCAGTAGCTGGTCTGTGCTGCATCTCTGTGCTACACAGAAGCATGAAAAGTGTTTCCCTTAATTCCATTGGCAAGGACGTTCCGCCCTAATGGGGGATTTTATTTTTAGTGTTTGTTTTGTCTGTCTCTCTTGGCTTGAAACTGGCTACCTCCACTGCTTGTCTTCTTGCACAGATACAGCCTGGTGGTAGGGACCCTGCAACCCTTAAAGTTTCAGCATGGTTTATGGGGTGCTGGCTCTCCGAAGCCTCTTCGGAGCTCCTAGCAGCCCTTGACATTCAGAACCCTGGGAGTGGCAGAAGTTTCTGTTTATTATTTCACTTTAAAAAAAAAAACTTTAATGTGCATCTGCACTTCCTGGAGCATACCTGGACAGGAAAAGGCCATCTCCTAGTATTTCCAGCAGGAAGTAGCAGGAAGTACTGGAAATCTCACAAGATGGACAGATTGCCAGGCCAGTTTTGCAAACCCAAGTGGTTTGGTGAGTATGGTGCGGGCAGTATCTGAATTCAGGTGTGGTACTTACCCAAACCTCTGATCCTTTTGCAGCACTGGCCTTGTCATTTACGTAGCCCTGTGAGTCTCCTTTTTCTGTACACACGGATGGGGGCAAAGAGGGTGGGTAGGAGTCATGGGCTCAGCACTCCAAGGGCTGGGTGGGAAGTCAGGAGACTGCCATTATGTATAGCTCACACAGGGATTGGTGCTCTTATCACAGTGGGGGATGTGGGGTTGGGGTGGGGTGGGGAGTTGAGGAACGTTTTGACAGCTGTTAAAAGAGTAGGTAAGGATTGAGTTCCCCTGTTCATAATTGTGCCGAGAGGGAATATGCACAGAATGGGACCTCTGGAGTGGCCACATGCCCCATTCACCCCTCACTAATTACGCAGTGCCTAATTGGAGCTGGTGAAGGATTAGCAGCTCAGCTTCACTGTCCTTGTGCCACTGGCCAAAGAAAAGAATGAAGTCCTTTGTAATCTGATTACACGTGTCACCACGAGGACTCTGGGCACTTATTGAGAACCTGAGAGAATGCCACACCACCAGCCCTGACCTCCCTACTGCCCTAGGCCTTAACAGTGGCCAGACCATGCTCTCTTTCCTGATCAAGGTGGAAGCAGATGGAGAAGTAGCAATGGAACAGATCCCTGCAAGCACTATGGGCCAGATTTTCCAAGCAGCTTTGAGACATATTTCCTAGTGCTCAGCACCCACAATTGGGGCCAGATTTTCAACAGGGCTCAGCACCCAGCAGCCCCAATTATGACACTTACTTTGGTGCCTAAATGATCGTTATTACTTGAATGAAAGTAGCATTTACAATCCCCCGCTGAGATCAGGGCTCCGTTGTGCTCAGTGCTGCACAAATGCATCATGAGAGAGACAAGAGAGTACAACCTAAATAGACAAGATAGGCAAAGGGTGGCAGGGAGAACAGAGGCCCAAAGAGATGATGTGACTTGAAGGCCACCTAGCAGTTCAGTGGCAGTGAATACAACCTATGTTCCCTGCCTCTTAGTCCACAGAAGGCAGGGAGGGGTCAGAGATTGTCCCCAGATAGGGGCTCCCGCATGCTGCTGTGTCCCATTTTGGCAATGCTACTTCTGTGGAAATGAGTTTTGCTTGGCTGCTGTTTTTTTACAGCTTTATCTAACTTGATGGGAAAGATCAATAATGGCCAGGCAGGAGAGAAATAAACCCATCAGAAACCAAAAGGAAGTGACAGACAAACCCATGAGATATTCCACCTAGATAAAATAGTGATCTGCGATCGGTGCCCAGGAAATTAGCTAGATTTCAATCTCCTGAGTCAGAAATCACAGGTTGTGCCTACCGCAGTCTAGGACCTGCTTGTTTCAGTTCTCAGAGCAAAAGACTGTTCCTTTATTAATTATTGACCATTTCATCTACACCGCAAAAATAAGAAACGCAGATGACAATGTTGGATGTCAAATCATTCTGGTAACAAATAACGCTAGCTTATCATTTCCATCTCTCTCTGGCTGAGTCTCTCACTCTGAATTTCTGTCTTTTTACAAGCAACTACAGCAGGTCTCAATAGTTGCTTTTAAAACATTGCCTTGTCTTTGTTAGAATAATCCAATTTCCCCAGCCAACAATGTATGCAGTGCTCCCAAAAGAGCCAACCGCTCCAGCCCAAATCAAGACACAACTTACATGGACATTTGTTGACCTCTAAGAATATTACTTAGCGGTTCTGTAGTGCTCTCCATTTTCAAAGCAGGGTCTAAAATATTAACTCAGTGCTGGTCTACACAAACATTTAGTCCATGGCAAGCTGGGGCATGAATCTACCCTGTACTTACTGGCCACGTGGACCCTACTGCCACACACTAACAGTACCCTAGCATGTTTTGATGTACCCCGCTTTGAAACAGGAGTAGATCAGAGTGCACTAAGGCAGTGGTCTCCAAAGTGGGGTGCGCAAGAGGATCCTTGGGGGTGCACAGCAGGAGAAGCGCTTTTTTTTTTTTTTATTTTTTTGCTTCGTCAGTTCGGGCAGGAGTCCCTGCGGCTTTTTTTTCTTGCTTTGGCAAAAATTATAGAGCCGGCGCGGCAGGGGGTGCGTGCTCAAAAATTTTTTACTGATAGGGGTGCGCGATCAAAAAAGTTTGGAGACCACTGCACTAAGGAACTGTTAGTGTGCATCGGACACAGTGCGCGGCAGGCTAGGGCTGGGAAGATTTACACCCCAGCTAGCTGCAAGCCCTAAATCATGCTCACAACACTCTTGCGAGGTATAAAAGTGTTACTCTCCCAATTTTACAGATAGGTACAACTCCAGATTTTGCACTGATCAGTCAACTGTGACAGCATGCTACGGTCTAAGCTAGAGGTCTATCCTTGTCATAGAGTAACCGAGCAGTCTTGGAGAAACTGGGACATCTCTAACAGTAGCAAAGCAAAATAAAATGTTGTGGTGATAGATGCTACAGGGTGGTCTCTATAGGTACATATATAAATAGCTAATAGATAAGGTGCCAGTAGATGGCGATCAAGAATATGTAGCATGATTCCACTTCCCTGGCCTTTGGAGGGCCATCAGAAATCTTTATGCATGGCCAATAGCTTCCTCGGACACATGAACTCTCACAATATGAAGTTGTTTTCTGAGGTCCTGTTCAATTTCTCCTAAGATTTCCCTAAGTTGCTTCACTTTAGAGACATCTCGGAATGGCACTTGATACCCCAGAAAATAATTCAGCACTGCCAAATAGTTTTGTTGGAAATTTTTCAGCAGCAACCTTAGCACCTAGATACCATAAATACTGTGCCCTTTATAAGCACTTAGACAGCAACAGGAGAACGTGGAGTTACCATGACAAGGTTGATAGTGAAGAGAGAATGCCAAGGGGTGAGGCAAAGCAAAGGAAATACAATCATGTGGTTGGTAAAACACACACACTCATGCACACACACATAAGCATAACCTGTCTTTCTTTGTATCTGCTGGCAGATCTGGTGCCAGGAACTGAATATGGAATTGGGATATCAGCCATCATGGATAGCAAGCAGAGCGTCCCAGCCACCATGAACGCAAGGACCGGTGAGTTCCATGTGCCATCAGATCACAGCCCTATAAACATGCAAAATAAAACGCGCAGCACGGTACTCACTAGCATCATTCTTAAAGCACAGCACTGCTTCCTTTAAACCACGTCCAGCCTTAGCCTGTGCAGAGCCAGGGAGAGCCAATGCTGCCTGGTGCAGCCTCTGCTATAGGATCCTGCCAGCTAACCTGTCACAGGCTGTGTCTACACTAGGGTTTATGTCGACATAATCTATGTCGCTCAGGGATGTGAATAAACCACCCCCTGAGCGACGTAAGTGCTGATGTGGACTGCACTATGTCGGTGGGAGAGCGTCTCCACAGTGGTGATGGAACACTTTTACTAGCGGGGATGCTGAAAGCCAGCCTCCTTACCCCTGTCCATGCCCCTTCCCCCCCGCAGCTGGGGCCGGGAGCAAGGCCTTGTCTACTGGAGGAGGGGACCCAGACAGGGGTAAGAGAGCCAAGGCTGGGGTAGGGCGCGGGCCCAGCAGCCGGGACCCTGCATGTGCGGTTGGGAGCAGAGCCCTGGGCACGGGGCCTGTGTGCAGGGCTGGGAACGGAGCCCCAGGCATGGGGTGGCAGACGGGACCCCACGTGCGGGGCCAGGAGCACAGCCCCAGGGGTGGGGTTGGGACCCTGCCTAAAACCTGCTGCAGCACCCCCCGTACCCTTAGTTCCCGTGCCTATGCTTCTCCTGCCAACACAGGAGCTTGACAGCCCTCAGAACCGCCGCTCGCGGGGGCTGGAGTAGTTAAGCTGATGGGAGAGCTCTCTCCTGTTGGCTTATAGTGGCTACATTAGAGAGCTGGCAGCTTCGTCGCTGTCATCTCTCTACTGTAGCCATAGCCACAGTCTTCGTAAGTGTGCTTAGGTCTTGTGACTAGGGGAGTGTCACTTCATGTACCAAAAGCACTAGCCAGCTCCCCTGCCTGTCCCTCTCAGCTGATTCACACACCAGAGACTCCTTTGTTATCATAAAGTCACTTCTGGGCATGCCTGGAAGCCATGCACCGTTCAGCAATGCTCAGCGGCCCTGCTGGGCTACAGTGCACACAATTCAACCAGCACAACTCTAGTGTGCTGAGCCCTGTGGCCAGGGCTGGCTCTGGCTTTTTTGCCGCCCCAGGCAAAAAAGCCTCCCGCCACGCGCCCCCCCCCCCCCCCCCCCCCCCCCCCCCCCCTCCCCCCCCCCCCCCCCTCCGAGC